>NC_057723.1:81276318-81314662 GCF_004010195.1 Chiloscyllium plagiosum
CTCACTCTCACCTCCTTCCACCTATCGTATTCCCAACGCCCCTCCCCCAAATTCCCTCCCCCCCTACCCTTTATCTCAGCCCACTTGGCACACCAGCCTCATTTCTGACGAAGGGCTTATGCCCAAAACGTCGATTCTCCTGCTCCTCGGATGCTGCCTGGCCTGCTGTGTTTTTCCAGCACCACATTTTTCAACTCTGGTCTCCAGCATCTGCAGTCCTCACTTTCTCCCATAACCATCCTCTCAACTCCACCAGAAGTAAGCCCTGAGCAGAGAAGTCTATGATTGAGCTTCCTGTCCTTTTGTCTGTTAAGACATTTATGTGGTGTTATGAGCCTTGGCCTGCTAATGCTGGCATTAACTCAGCTGCAGGCAGGCCTGTTGCCATTCGTGCTGCCCAATAGATCAAATCCAATCAGAGACTGATCAAGGGACTGGGCTTTAGGTAAGAGGGTTGTTGCTGGGAGCCACCCCCCTGTGCTGACCTCTGACAACTTTATATCCTTTCCCCTCCACCACATTTTCCCCTCAACATAAGAATCGGCCCACCCAGCTCCCCACAATCCTGAGCCTCCATGGGTGCTCTTCTGGCACCTGCCATGACATTTTTTGTGGCACTGCTGAGTGCAAGTGCATCTGACTCTGATTGCCCAGCCAATCACACTGCCCCTGTCCAAGGCCGGTCAATCTCTGATTGGTGTAAGATTCTTGGACCATTCCCTGCAAGATGCAGCAGGAGTCTCTCATTGGACCTCCAGCTGGCTGCTAAGAAACCCACTGTCTCAATCAGAGTCCATTCTCTAAGTGGACATCAGGTCAGGGAAAGGATACATCCACAAATGTTTCCCACTGAGATTAAACAGCTGCGTGAAATGCACTTTCAAAGTTTACACATGAATAATTGCACACTTTAAAAGGGTGATCATATCCAGATAGTTGGGTAGTTCTGATGAAAGATTGTAACCTTTAATTTTAACTCTGTTTCTTTCTCCATAGATGATGCCTGATTTGCTGAGTATTTCCAGCATTTCATTTTCAGTAATTATTCAGGAGAATCAATGCCTGTGGAAAGAAGGGTGGGTTAAGTTCAGGAAGCAGAGGTTGAAATTAATAGATTTATAAAAGAATTTTAGACAATTTTGAAATTGCTATGTATAGTCAGCTGAGGAAATATTGTTTCCAACCAACCAACAGTGTATTTAAGTACAGATGACAACACATTTCCTAAATGTTGGAATTATCTTGTTTTGTGGAGATTCTTGGACACAAAACAGGAGAAAATTGGTCAACATTAAGTCATACAGCATGAGCACTCCCAGACAATTAAATGTTACACTTTATTTCTGCTGTTAGCCAAGATTAAAAAAATGCTGAACTTGGTAAGTGTTTCTCTACTGCGGGTACTGCTTAGTTGTGGTTTGCATTAATACGGAACTACCACAGACTATATTGAATAAAACTGGAGCCACAGTTACCATAGTATCTGAAAACCTAGTCACTTGCTCTTGTTTGTGATGCAATAACACAAGTTTTCTACTACTTTCTTGAAGTACTTTAGTCAAGAGATTACAACAGTGAACTTTATACAGCTGTTATCCATTATGTTGTTTTCGACAGAAGGGAAAACCATGTTCTATTTTAAAGCAGTGTTCTCACCTCTTCCAGAACGTTTTGGTTAGGCTCATTGGCTCTAAAATCATTTGAGGAGATCTTCTTTGTTACCTGCCACTGTAAATTCGTCAGAGCAGAATTTTTCACTGAAAGTAAAATTTGAAACTGTGTTATGTATAACACAGAAGAAATTAGTTTGCACATGGAATTCTTCACAAAATCTCCACGGGTAACTGTTTGTGTGGATTTGCACATTCTCCCCGTGTCTGAGTGGTTTTCTTCCAGGTGCTCTGGTTTCTTCCCATAATTCAAAGATGTGCAAGTTAGTTGGATTGACCATGCTAAACTATCCTGTATTATCCAAGATGTGATGGCTAGATGGATTAGCCATGGGAAATGCAAGATTACAGGGGTGGAGGGTGGGTCTGAGTGGAATGCTCTTCAGAGGGTCAGTGTGGACTTGATGGGCTGAATGGCCTGTTTCCGCACTGTAGGGATTTTTTGATATGATATAATTCTGTGGAAATGGCAGTTGCACCATCACAGAGAAGTCAATGAAAATCTAACAGAGAGAAAAGGAATAACTTAAGCATTGATCTGGCCAGCACTTAGCATCCAACTCATTAGCCAGCCTCCTCGCCAGGAACAGTTCACAGTCAGAGGAAGCTCCAGCAAAATGAAGGACTGAAAATATTTGTTCTTCAATGAAAAATATCTCCACCTCCAAAAATAGTGAACAATTGTTAGACAGGGAGCACAGCCTCACCTGTGGAGGCAGTGGTGTAATGGTAATGTCACTGGACCAATAATCCACAGCACCAGGCTAATGATCCATGGGTAAGAATTCCAGTCCCACTATCGTTGGTGGAATTCAATAAATTTGTGACTTGTGTTACCACCCAGCCTCATCCAAATCACAGTAGTACAATGGCAATGAAAAATGGCTGCCACCACATCTGTATGCTTCAAGAGTAGTGTAATAGGTGGATTTGTCTGTCAAAGCATGCAGACTCTGCTTCTGAGTGATAAGGTCCTTCAAGGTTCAATTGCACAATACAGGTTCACAACATCTATGACCATCGAGTTCCCCATGTGAGACAAACTGTATGGGACACAAATTCTGGCCAAAAAGTAATCTTGATCATAGTCATCTCTGAAGTAGATGTTATCACAGGCAACCTTAATAATTGTCATCGGCAGGAAACAATTCACAAACGTAAATCCAAAGTCTCACGGGATGCATCGGGGCACAGAGATGGTCTCTTCTGAACTGCAAGTATTTGCCAAAATCCTCTTATGTGCAATGCTGCTATTCTCATGTAATGTATCAGAAAGGGGATGGCAGGTGAGGCAATGTTTCAGTAACCCTTTATATTTACAACTTCCTACCGTAGCCATGTGACATGACTCGTGCTGCATAAGTCAGAATAAGGTCAGCCAAGTCAAAAATTCCTGTGCATAAATTCCATGACCCTCTTTGTTTGAGCCCTTCAATGTCCCACGAGTCCTTCAGTGTCCCACTGTATTAAGGACAATTCTAGATGTGTGTGTGTGTTTGTGTGTGTGTGTGTGATTTGAGTGCTGACTGCTCACATTACTGAAAACATACTTTTGATATTCCTCATATATGTCCATTGAAACTGTGGCCAATGGATCCAGCCACAGACTTCACTGCAATTAAGCCACAGAGAAACTGAAGTGGAACAAATGCAGGAAATATCATTGGGTTAACCTGCTGTTCATTATGTCATTTTATTACATTTTATTGAATTTATTCTGTAATTAAGGCTGTACTATTTCTGAATAAAGATATAAATTTTGCCTTTATTCTAAGTGGAATTGCACAGTTTCTCCAAGGAACACAGAAGCTGTTGTAATAAACTATGAAATCTTGCTGAAGCAGACCGCATTCCTGTTGATTATGTGACCGATCACGCAACTGAGAGTCCCCTCTTGGGGGTCGAGATCTTCATGGTGAGGCCACACCTAGAATATGGTGTGCAGTTTTGGTCTCCTTTTCTGAGGAAAGATGCTCCTGATCTCGAGGGAGTGCAGCGATGGTTTACCAGGCTGATTCCGGGGATGGCGGGACTGACATTTGGGGAGAGATTGACTAGGTTAGGATTGTTTTCGCTGGACCTCAGATGACTGAGGAGGATCTTGTAGAGACTTACAAAATTCTAACTAGACTAGACAGGGTAGATGCAGGGAAGATGTTCTCGATGGTGAGTGTGTCCAAAACCAGGGATCACAGTCTAAGGATTCAGGGTAGGCCAATTAGGACAGAGATGAAGAGACACTTCTTCAACCAAAGAGTGGTGAGCCTGTACAATTCATTGCCACAGAAAGTAGTTGATGCCAAAACATTGAATGTATTCAAGAGGAAGCTAGATATAGCACTTGGGGCGAATGGGATCAAAGGTTGTGGGGAGAAAGCAGGGTTACGCTATTGAATTGGACAATCAGCTTTGAATTATTGAACGGCAGAGCAGGCTTGAAGGGCCAAATGGCCTCCTCCTGCTCCTATCCTTCTTTGATTCTATGTTTCTAAGACTGTTACCAATGCCACTGGTGCCAGATCACACCATTTCATCTCATTTGCCAGTGACAAGGTCACTGCTGCAGATTAGGCAGTAGGCTTTGCCAATAGGGCTAGCTTCCCCAACATGCTATAGTCTGTACACCCCTTGCATTGAGAGCATGATATCGACTCAGCTGATTTCAATAATAGAAAAGGATTACGTTTCCTCATGTACAAGTCGTCTGTGATGTGTACCGCAGAAGTCTGTAGCAGGCACTCTGGGAGTTACTGCAATGCCTATATAATTGAGAAGCTGATGGTTTTGCTCCATTTCAAAGGCTGAATGCTTAACAAGGATAGTTACTGGGAGACAAGGGCTACCATCTACAACCATGGCTGATGTGTCCATTAGGCAATCCCCTGCCAAGAACACACATAGATACCTGGAATGACAGGTCTAACATATGAGGAACGGCTGAGGATACTGGGATTGTATTCGTTGGAGTTTAGAAGATTAAGGGGAGACTTAATAGAGACGTACAAAATAATACATGGCTTGGAAAAGGTGGATACTAGGAACTTGTTTCCGTTAGACGAGGAGACTAGGACCCATGGACACAGCCTTAGAATTAGAGGGGGTCATTTCAGAACAGAAATGCGGAGACATTTCTTCAGCCAGAGAGTGGTGGGCCTGTGGAATTCATTGCCACGGAGTGCAGTGGAAGCCGGGACGCTAAATGTCTTCAAGGCCGAGATTGATAGATTCTTGTTGTTTAGAGGAATTAAGGGCTACGGGGAGAACGCTGGTAAGTGGAGCTGAAATGCGCATCAGCCATGATTGAATGGCGGAGTGGACTCGATGGGCCGAATGGCCTTACTTCCACTCCTATGTCTTATGGTCTTATGGTCTTATACTATGCAGTCCATTCATGGAGCAGATAGAAGGCCTCCTGAAGATGAGATTCAGATGGATGGATCAAATTAGTCGAGACCCAGTATTGCACTGCATACAGAATGTGCTACGTGGTACTTTCAAGCAGTGCCCTGCACTACTGATGCAGGCAAAGAATCGGTGTGATGGATGATGAGGAGCTGGGATTGTCTTCCAAGAAGGAGGGACATTACATTCACCATGATAGAGTGCTCCATGTTCAGGTGCAACAAGTCAGACAGGGTTGAATTGACATCCGTTCCAATAGATGTGAATAAAACGAATTGATCATTTCACTTACTGTAAATTAATAAAGGCCAGCAGCCTCTATTTCTTTCGAGAAGGAAGTGCACCTTTTGCTTGTTTTCTCTTTGCTTTTCCTGCTGTTCAATGAAAGTTAACATTTTCAACTATTTGAAGGCTTCCTAACATGTGACGTTTCCACAGTGAGCAACAACAAGATATTATGTCATCCATGCCACCTATGTGGCCTCAGAAAATGTTTTTTTATCATTCCACGCATACCCCCACCCATTCGAAAAGGACCATTCGAGGCTGACAGCGATTGACTTGGTGTACAACTAATCTTTATATATGCTGCTTAGGAAATCCTGGAAGGTCTTGGCTGTAGCAAGTCCTTGTGCTGTTTTTAAGTGGAGAGTATCTTGCTGAAAATGGCTGGCAAGTCTGACAAACATTTCTAAAGTAATAGAAGCTATTTCAATCTACTATTGTGGTGTTGAAATATAACCTTTTGTTCAAAGCACCAGGACAATTTGGAATACTTGATTGACTTTTAAATGTTTGAGATAATTGTACCGATTTTTGAAATGCAGAGGATTAAAATGTAACAGAATGCATAAGGGCAGTGCCTCAAGCACCTCATTAAAACAATTACATCCTCTCCTTTAGTGATATACTTAAAACTTAATGGGCACATCATCACTTACTCATCTTAAGAGCAGTTGAAAGTAGTTCCTAAATATAAAATAACATTCAGCCATGCATTTCATTTAAATTGGATTTCTTGTGCCAATGCTTGAGTTGTTGGATTGTTTTAATTGAATCAAGTCAAATTTTGTTTTCTCTCCTATTTACTACATCGAATTCTAAAGCTTCTTAGACAAGTTAGAGTTGTTTCTTGCTTCCTGAGGTTAATAACTCCACCAGAAGCAATAAATGATCATCTACTGCTCCATGGAGGGAGTAGAGACAACATGCAGAAAGAATCCTTCTGCACAATGCTTTAATTTCCGATGTTGTTTCAGATTTTAAGAAACAAATTTTAATTACTGTTATGTAACATTTGCAAATTTTTTTGTGAATTCTTAAGGAAAATGTTACAATATCGGATTTAAAAAATAACAATAGAACTTAATGAAACTATTATTCAAATGGAATTTTACTGGAGTATGAATTCTGTTTTCCCTGGCTAATCAGCTGCATATTTTAGATTAGATTAGCTTCCCTACAGTGTGGAAACAGGCCCTTTGGCCCAACAAGTCCACACCGGGAAACAGGCCCTTTGGCCCAACAAGTCCACACCGATCCTCCAAAGAGTAACCCACCCAGACCCTCTGACTAATGCAGCTAACACTATGGGTAATTTAGCATGGCCAATTCACCTGACTTGCACATCTTTGGACTGTGGGAGGAAACCAGACCATCCGGAGGAAACCCACGCAGACACGGGGAGAATGTGCAAACTCCACACAGACAGTCACCCTGGGACCCTGGTGCTGTGAGGCAGCAGTGCTGACCACTGAGCCACCATGCTGAATTGTAAGATACAAGCTGGCAATCTTGCTTGCTGTTTTTCAACATTAAAGTGCAATAGCATTCCACAAAAAGTGTTTAACTGCAATTAAAGATTAGAATTTGTAATTCAGCTTTTAATTTAACTAGTATTTGATTCAGTTCAAACAAATTCAAACATTCAAATCACCTGAAAGCTGAAAATCTGATTTGAGGCACTAAGAGCTAGTTTGTTTCTCTTTGCTTATAAAACAGGCATGTACAGTACTCAAATCCAATATGGTGGATGTTGTTATGTCCTTCCAACATCTCACTCAAACTTCATAAAAACTCAAGCATTCTCCATTTGTCCTGAAAAGTGTAAAACCTTATGTTAGAGTATAATTTATCTCAAGCAGTCAGCTGCATCTTTCTGTCAGCTATCATAGCTTTGAGTTTAACTTGACTTGAACTTTAATCTGATGATGGTAAATATGAGAATAGACCATTCAGCCCAATATTTCTATTACCATTCATAAGGGCAATAATCTCAGAAATATTTGTTATTCTTCTCCCAGTCCCCTTGTTTTTCTTTCTTCTGACCTGTCCTTAAATGTTGACATGGTCCTTCCTTCAATCATTCCACAGCTTTTTAACACTTTGGTCGAAATTGTTTCTCTGATTTTCTGTCTATTGATTTAATATTATGCCTGTGTTCCCTTATTCTAGACTCTTTGGAAGCAGTCTTGGGTTTACTTCAGCGATAAATGAGTTCTGTACTCATAAGTTACGCACCTGTTTGAAAGTCTGATTTCCAAGGTCTGTGTAAAGATTTTATCAGGAAATTTTGTCCTAATTGTTAACTAATTTGAACTTGCCTGGAAGTGCTAAAGCTTACATCCCCAAGTTCTCAAGTGCTTATTAGAAGTAACTTGGGTTGAGCAAGATGTTGGATTCCATTCATTCACTGTACTGAAGATGAGGGATGTGCTGGCTGGTGCATCTTGGCAGGCTTTAGGGTGACTCGGGAAGGAGGGGACATGCAGGTTCTTGAATGTGAACCTTCTTGAAACCGAACATCCGAGGGGAGAAGGTGCAGAAGACTGATGTACTGCACCTCCAATTGAGAAGAAGTCTGTTTTGACATCCTGTCTCTTGCAACAGCTGCTGCAACTCGGAACGGCCTTGTGTTCTCCTTCCCATTCCTCAGGCAAAGTTCTGAATTTCTGCTTTAAATGTTGATGAATTCTCCCAACCTGTTCAAAATCATTGGCAGCAACAGCTGGTTTTTGGTAGTAGAAAGCATTAGGTGAACTGCTATACACGAAAATATCTCTTTAAGCTGAGCTAGCAGGCAATTTAACAGTCCACCAACCCCCTAGTGTTCCTCCTGACAATAATTCCTCATGCACATTTAAATTCCTTTTTCAGGATGGTACCTTAAGCTAAGTACAGGTTAAATGAGAACTTCACCCCATGATCTCATTTTGGCCATCTCAAAGGTTCTTTACCATCTAAAGGAACTGGTAGAATAACTCCTCTTTTTTTAAAAAGCAACAATATTTCGTTCTTTCATTATTTTAGACTCTCATTAAATCCTTATATTTTTATTTGCTCGTAACAGACAGCATCCTCCTGAATCTCTGCCATACCGTACTTATTGTATCACATGTTTTCTTTATCCTGGAGGAAAAAAGATGTCAAGCTAAGATTTTGCTCATGTTTATATGGATTCGTGACTCTATCACAAGATTTATGTTTCATTATCCCCTCCATACTTTCCAACATTCCATTTGCTCTTTTTTATTTCCGACTTTATCCATTTGAGGTACTTTTTAGTGCCTTGACAAACTAAACTCCTAAATGATTTCGACATCACTGGCTTCTCCATTCAAAATCTAATTATTACAATTATAATGATGTTATATTATAAAATTTTGCACTTCACTCTGAACTGTTATTCACTTTCAATTTATAATCTGTGCCCATTTCAGTTTCTTACCATATCTTTATTTTGCTCTCAGAATTATTTTCTGTCCCTCCTAATTTAGAATCTTCTAGAAATATGAACAATACTGTCTTTAGCCTTCCATGCAAATCACTGATTTACAAAGTGAACTGGAGAATTCAGACATCAAGACCCTATTTCAGATACTTTCAAAAATTGCCCTTATTCCTGTCTCCTAATGAGAATTTAATCCAATTTTCTAATCTTCTCCAATTTACTAGTCTTCAATCTCCCTGCTGATGCTCTGTGCAGTACATTACCAAAGGCTTTCTGAATGCCCATGCACACCGAGCCAATTTGATTTGCATTTCTCATATGTACTATCTCTGTCATCTTCACAAACAAATCTGTTGCATATATCTACGACAAACTTCACTTTTGGAATTTAAGCTGCTTGGTCTAGTTGTTTTCTTCCCATCGAGAATTTTGTTTTTGTTTTTAATAAAAGTATCTCGGATGTGTCTCACCATAGATGTTAAACTAATATGCTAGTACTTTACCCAATTTACACTGCCTGTTGGAAATTTGTTGGCAATTCTCCAGCTCTACAAAACACATCAACTATCAATAGAACGTTGGGGTTCTTGTGGCAAAGTGGTAGTGTCCCTAACTTGGAACCCGGAAGCCCAGGTTTCAGTACCAACAGTTCCAGAAGTATGTCATAGCATGTCTGAATAGGTTGTTTTTAAAAACTCAAGAGAACTTTGAAATGTAATTTCTAAGATCTATGCTTTTTCCAACTTTACAATTGTTAGATGTTCTTATCATTGAGGGCTAGTTGAAATTTCAGTAATGCTTTCCTTTAATACATTATAATATATCTTGCCTCACTTTAACTAATTCAGGTTTTAAGTCTACCTAAAAATAATCTCTTTTGTAACTCATGTAGCTAAACATGTAATAAAATTTTCCTTATCCATAATATTGTCCTCTTCTCTCAAGTCACATTTCACAATCATCTTTTCATTGATACATTTGCAATCCTATTTTAAAAGGCTTATCCTCCAATTGCCACTGTGGAAAAGAGAAATTCGGCTACTTTGAAGCTGTTGTTGTCCAACTGATAAGGTATGTATCAATTAAAATACTTTCTGGAGAGGGGAGCAAGAAAGATTGTAGATTCCTTGATCTATCAGTTTTTGTTGACCAATTGAGACGGTAAATTTTGTGGTTATGGTAAAATTAATGATGCTTGTTTTTGTTTTAAATAAGTCTTCTATTCATTCTAAATTGCTTAACTCAGATTATCAAAAAAACTGAAATTTCGGATTTCAGAAATATATTTAATTTAACCTAGAGTTGACTATGGAGTTTTACATGACCAGCCAGTTTAAAAATGTTAAACTCAACTCCAAGATTTACTCCTGACAGATTGAACTTCGGTCCTTGAAAGTGAAAGTGGCAGGTAAAACGGGGCAGACAACAAGCTACTTGGCACGGTGGCACGGTGGTTAGCACTGCTGCCTCACAGTGCCTGAGACCCGGGTTCAATTCCCACCTCAGGTCCCACAGTCCAAAGATGTGCAGGTCAGGTGAATTGGTCATGCTAAATTGCCCGTAGTGTTAGGTAAGGGATAAATGTAGGGGCATGGGTGGGTTGCGCTTCGGCATGTCGGTGTGGACTTGTTGGGCCGAAGGGCCTGTTTCCACATGGTAATGTAATCTAATCTACTTTCTCCTCGTCTTAACCTGATTAACGACTATTTTAATTTGCAACTGGAAAGGGCAGTGATTGAAAGATAGTGTTCTCTTTATTCAGATCAGATTTCTTTAATACCATCATGGCCTGATGCCACCTTAAACTGAGGTCAGTGCTTTATCTTGTGTGTTAAGCCAATACTGCTGCCTGTAAACTGAGAAAAAGGTCTGGATTATCTCTTGGCTGTGGTGCCTGGAAACCCCCTTGAGGCTGTTTGCTCCTTTTCTCAGACTCTTCAACTCCTTATATACTGTAGCACTCCTTTATTTCCAGCTGTACAGAATAGACTATCAAGTACAATTCCCTAGTGCTGTATTAAGATCTGTCTCTACACATGCCGATTCTTGCTGGTATCTAGGACATGTGATCTGTTGTATTATCATGATTTATATGGTTCTCATTATATCACAGTAGGAATGGGAGGACCAGAGCTAATTCTTACTGGTAAAGCCTGCCTGGATCTTGAAGGGACTAACTAGGGCAAGTCTTGACAGAACCTCATTTTTTTTCTGACCTTGTAGAAGCAAGCTTGTCTGTCCTGGTCCCAGAGGAAAACTTTGGGCCTCGCCTGCTCAGGATTCAATGCTCTCCTACAAACTCTGATCAGGATTACCTTCCTTGAGTATTCACCATCTGCTGGAGCCTAATCCCCTAGATCCATGGCATTAACCTAACTTCAATTCCACATTGATATTATGGCTGTTTTTGCTTAGGAAGTCATCAATGAGCATATAAATGAGACTTAGCTTTTAAATTTGCACTAATGCTCCCATTCCTGGTCCCATTCCTAGATGGGCTGGTTACTATATTCCATTCCTTCCCTGTAGTTAAAATTGCACTCAAATACTTCTTCCCTACTGTTAAATTCTCCACACACATTACTAATTCTGATCTTGCAGTGGGTCTCCAAACAAGATTGGTATCCTGATTCCAGGTTTTCCAATGAATTCAAAAGTACACCATGCCCATTTCTCACAACAGAGATTACTAGATAAGTAGATTAAGCATGTACAACCCTCCTATCAACTCTATAGATGAAAAATGCTATTCTGCTGAGTATAGGACAAAAATTACTTCTCCAGGCTAAATTACAAATGAACAAGTATGCAGAATGCTGTCACTGCCTAAAAGTCAGCAAGAACATGTAAGAACATCACAACTGGGTGCTGGGTACTTTTGACAGATGAGGGCTGCAAACTTTGTTACTGTAAACAAATGAACGTGCACTGACAATTATAACATTGTGGTTTAGCAGATCTCCATCGTAACCTTCTCCCAATTCCATGAAATCAGACATTACAATTAGCATAACAGCTATTAAACCCCTATGCTACATGCCCCTCCCAAGTGATTCATCCTACCCATAAACTATTTAAGATTTAATTCTACTTCTTCATTAAAATGCACCTCTTCCCACAATGCACTTAAGTCACTGTCAGGGTCTCTGAGTCAGAGGCTGGGAACACAAGCATCCTATGGAAAAGGATATAAACAGCTCAGAATTATTCCTTTGGGCAGTCAAAGCCAGAAATGCAAAGATCACTTTCTATTAGACATTAAAACTGAGCAGGCTATGGTGAGTACTGACTAAGCAAGAATTAGATGAACGAAAATACTCCAAGTCCTACCTATGTTCTCCTGTGGATATGAAGAAAAGGTTTTATTTCAAAGACAACCAGTATTTTGACTTTTATGTATTTCTCTACCAACATAAAAAAAATCTGGTTACTGCCACTATCATTCGTCATGATTCCTGAGCAGAAATTGTCTGCCCTATTTTCTGCATTATAACCAGAACCACACTTCAAAGAGATTTAAATGGCTGATAAAGTCCTTTTGGAAGTTCTGAGAACATAAACGGTGTTATATAAACGTATGTTTTTCTTTCTTCCCCTCACCACATTGTCATTTCTCTGATTTAGATTCCATATTATGGAATTCTCTCTCTAAGCTCCTCCACCTCCGCACTTTGCCTTCCCTTTTAAAAAAAGCTTACATTTTAATTGGCTTTTAGTCACATTCACAAATTGTTTCCATATTATCTGTGGACTGTCCATTTTCCATATTCTTTTGTAAGGAGATTTGAAGTAAATTTTCTTGATTAAAGACATCAACTAAAGAACTTTGATTTGAATAATTTTGGTTCCCTATTCTGAACTGAAAGATCTATGGCAAACAGTATCTGTGAAGTGATTATTATGAAATGCTTTATTTAAACAATAGTAATGTATTTTTGTAGCAAATGTCAATATATAAGCTGCACAACGTATAATGAAAATTCAAAGCTCCATGTATACCAGGCAGTGTTTTCTTTGGAAGGAATGAAACATAGGCAACTTGTACAAATCAAGAAAAGAGACTGAACAAGTTCAACATCCACATTCTCAGACAATCACTGCGCATCTCGTGGCAAAAAGAAGTGCTGAATGTAAGCAAATGCTAGTGTGCGGAAATGCCAGTATATGTTCAACTTTTTTGAACTAGCGACAGCTACATTGGCTAGTTCATGTTGGGCGATTGGATGATAGCAGCCTCCAAGGTAAGGTAGCTATCAGTATGAGATGAATAGGTCGCACACATCTGTGATGCAAGGAGGTTTGCAAGCGAGACTCAAGTTGATTGGAACTGAAGCCAATGAATGAGATCTACTCGCTGCTGAGCAGATTATCTGGAAACAAGCAGTCGATAGGGGAGTTGAAAATCAGAGGACAAATGACCAGATGGTGAAAAAGAGAGACTAATGGAAGAAAAAAGAATCAGTCATCCCCAGGCCAACACTATCCATCTGTGCCATCTGCCACAGGGAATGTCACTCACGAATCAATCTCTGCAGCCACAACAGATGATATCTAAATCAATAATAATCTAGACCCTGAGTACTGTCCATCATCTCCTGAGACAGGCAAATGCCATCAAGATGCCCACAGCAGTAAAACATATTATAAACTTTATTTATGTATCAAAGACCAAAATATTCTCAGTGTTTGCATACAAATGTTCCCTGACTACAAATGTAATGGTGTAGCATCTTGACTTTACAGTATGTCATTCTGTTAGAGTTTTAGATAGAAGTTCCTGACTTAATTTCCAAACTCACATCTTCCCTGCAGATAAAGAAAATGACCTGATGACACAACTGTGAAACAATCACAAGCACTGACTAGCAACTGGTTAGAAGAAAGTATTGGCAGACTTTGGACAATAAATTGTCTCCCAATTCCCTGTTATGAAATGTAATTTGGGAAGGGATAGATTGTAAGTTAGAATGCATAGATGAAATATTGAAAATTAATTTAAAAGAAGACTTATGGAAGCAATTAGATAAAGTACATAACATATTGAGTAAATAGGCCTTTCTCAATGCCAACACTTTCAATATGATCTAATTTTTTTTTCTAAGTTAGTGTTTGCATGAATGACTGGACATTTTTGTAAGCAGGTTCTGTGGCTTGTAGGATATATGTATCACTTACACAGTTTATTACTTAATTTTTTTTGTAAAACTAGCATTCAATTATTTATTTCTATTGAACTGTAGTATTAAATATATTTATATGATTAAGGCTGTATCAGAGACTGTTTGGTTTTGTACAATATTAGGGCAATCTAAATGTTTTAAACTCCATGCCCTGTTATTGCCATTACAAATATCAATCTGTTAATTATTCACCTGTTACAGTTTTGCCAAGCTAATGCATTCATCACAACTTCAACAAATAAGATCAACACAGTTACACATTGTTGAGAGATAAAATGTGCATTAGCAACAGTTGGGTCTCTTTTTTTATTAATGTGCCATCCTTTTCATTGCCTTTGATTTGTGTACCAAAATGATACTGCATATCTTTAAAGTTTGATCACGCTTCAAGTAAACTGGTATCTGAGACCTTTATACCCTCAGGTCACATGCTATGACACAGTGATGATATCATGAGTGTATCCCTTAAAGGTACACTGACATAACTGACCATGAGAAATAGCACAACTCAATTCTCATGCTCTAATTATGGTTAGGAACAGAGTTCCATGATTTTGACTCAGCAACAATGAAGGGCCAGTAATATATTTCTGATTCAGGATGATGTGTGACTTGGAGGGGGACATCCATATGGTGGTGTCTCCACTTATTTGCATCCATTACTACTGTAGTTGGTAGAGCTCACAAGTTTGTAACATCCTATCGAGTGAGCCTTGATGAATGCATCTTGTAAATGGTGCACATTACTGCCACTGTTCTTCAGTGGTGGAGGGAGTGAATGTCTGAGCTGGTGCATGAGCTGCCAGTTGAGGGTCTGTTTTGTGTTGGACAGTGGCAAATTTCTTAAGTGTAGCTGGAGCAGTGAAAGTGAATTGTATTCTATCACACTCCTGACTAGAACCTTGCAGTTGGTGGAAAGGGTTTGGAGAGTGAGAAGCTGAGCTGTGCTGCAGAATTTTCCTTACTTGGCTTTTTCTGTGAGCACAGTAGTTATATAGTTGGTCTAGTTAAGTTTTTGGTCTGGTTGAGTTTTTGGTAAGTTTTAAATGCAGGGTGTTGATAACTTAATAACTCACTATTAATATTGCTCTCTCCTCCCTTGGGAAATGGCCATGTGAGAACTACTATCCTAACATATATAATAGTTCTCAAGCTATGACCTGGACCTTCTGGTCTCTGGATATTTAGTGGCCCAAGCCCTTCAACCACGTGGCACCATTACCCCTCATCCAGCCTATATCCTATCCCCTCACCCACATTCCACTTCTCCACTCCCAATGGTTTCCCAAAAACATTGTACCAACAGCCAAATGCTTCTCTATTGATACCTGACCAAATCCATACCATGACACCAGTAATCCCACTCCTACCCCAATAAACATCACCCTCCAACCCAAAATATGGCCTCACTCCCATATATGTGATCTAATCACCATCTCATCCACTTACCTGCCACCTGTATCACTGTATGCATCTCACCATTTTACCTTCTTACCCACCCATCTGCCACCCCTACCACCTCATCCACCTGCTGAACTACATTCTCACTAATTGCCATTCTACATTGTCAACCACCAGGCACTGTATACCAATACCCAACTTCCACCTGACAACACCAGACACCTGCCACCCATCTGACACTCTACTGCCTTAAACCATTGCGATTCTACTCCATTACCATTCTGTCACCTCACCGATCTGTCTGTTGGCACGATACTCTCTCACCCACCTGGCACTCTAACCTCTTGCTTCCTTGTCACCTTACCCCTTGCCTGTTTACTTTACATATCTTCTTTCTTCCAGTCATTGTTCAAGTTGTGTTGGGCCTTTTAAACTGTGTTTACTCACTGGAACAACACAGTCATTACTGTAAAAAGGGGGAGTGGTGGCTATGCTGATCCACTCTGATGCAACCAGCTAGTTTCCTAGACTGCTTTGTTGTGTCAGAGGTCTGGATGGACATATCCTGGAAGTATAAGAAGGCAACTATCTGTCTGATCTGGACTGGAAATATGAATTCTGACCCAAACAGAAGGTTCAAGCCAATGTAATCTTAGCAATAGAAATAAAAATGTAACATTGTGTAGTTAACATGAGTTAACTACACAATGCCACACTTGTGTAGTTAATGCATCACTTCTTTATCATTGCTTTCACATATAAATGTTGCCGTTTTACTTTGCTGATTGAAATTATTGGGAAATATGTTCAATAGATTTTGCTTTTGCTCCAATAGCTCTTTAATGTCTCCCCTCTGATATAAATCTGCATTTGAAAGGCAGGGATTGTATGAAACTACTGAAATGACTCCTTTACTTGCTACAAGTTTATTTTATCATCCTGAATTTGTAGAACTAAAACATAGCACATTGTTTAAAGATAATCAAGCATTGCTTGCAGTAACTTCAGTCTAAGTCAAATTCCACTACAAATATTTTGTTCACATTTGTCTGAACTCCACTTTATTCCTTCTAAATAAGTACTCCAAATCTGGTCAAGTCTTACGTTGCGGTTCTTTTTTTTCTTCTACTCTCATTCTCAATCTTTATTCTTAATCTCTTTTATCGAAAAATAGCTTCTAAAACTCAGCCTTATCGTCTATCTTTAATGGAAGATAAGTCTATAATTACACAGAGAATCATGGTTATAAATACTGGAATATTTTGCTCAGAAAATGTCCTGTAACTGTGGTATATTGGCAACCTTGAGCACAGAATTACGTGACTGTTCATCTGATCAATGTCAGAGAGCTCCAGCAAGGGCATTATTTGGCAGTAAGTGATTAAAGATCCAGCAGTTGAGAACATCAGCTTAGGTAGAGTGGAAATCAAGCTGGAATCAAATCAAGGTGAATGACAATGTGTCTATTCTGTGTGCCAAAAGATTGGCAAGCTGTACTTTTGACCAGTGAGTTATTGTACCATTAAACAGCAAATCCACTTTGAGAAAACCACCTGATGAAGGAACGACGCTCTGAAAGCTAGTGTGCTTCCAATTAAACCTGTTGGACTATAACCTGGTGTTGTGTAATTTTTAACTTTGTACATCCCAGTCCAATACCGGCATCTCCAAATCATAATTAAAGGAGTCTGTCTCCAAATTAAGTTAAAAATCACACAACACCAGGTTATAGTCCAACAGGTTTATTTGGAAGTACAAGCTTTTGGAGCATTGTTCCTTCATCAGATAGCTAGTGGGGCAGGATCATAGGACCATATTAGGTACAACTGCATTACTTTGAATCAGCTTTGAGTTGATTAACTATTATATGTGTCAAGGAATACTTAACTTAAAATATAACAGTCAGGTTTGGGAACAGGGGACTCCAACTTAACATGTACAGAGTCTGGGAAGAAGAGGTGTGAGTAGAATTTAATGATATAGAACTGATCTCTGATGGATAAAGGAACTTGATAAAGGGATGAAAAACAGAAGAGCTACGTTCAAATCATTTCTGGCAAGGACACTATGTTTTGTGCCAGAGGTGGGATATGAAGCAAGAGGGGATGAATAGGTATACAATTTTAGCAAATCCATCCCAACTCCAGAAATTTCTTGTGGAGTTGGGAGATGGGACCCAGAAGGGATTATCAATTTGCATATAACAGCGAACTGATCCAGGCTAATTCAATCCAATTAAAGGAAGCCAACTCAAAGTTTCTGTTTGATTTCCATGTTCCTGAACCAGCGGAGCCAGTTTAAGTGTCTATTGTCATGTATCTAATTCCTGACTGAGGGCAAGGTCCAGGATTTCAGGTGGTCTCATAGACCGTCTCTGCCTACTTGGGGGCAGTATCAACCAGAGGTGCTGACTGGGCTCTGCCTGGCCTTCCAACTTCGAAAGCTGGCCTGCCATCCTTAATTATAGAATCTGTCTCCATGACAATCAAGGGTAATGCTTTCATGAAAATCCCAACGCGTTACTGTGAGTCAGGGAGCAATCTCCTGTTTGGTGAAACAAAAACAACAAATCACAGAATCATTACTGTACAGAGGAGGCCATTCAGTGCATCATACCTGCATTGGTTCTATTACTGAGAGCCAATCTTCCCCCTTCCTATTCCCCTTTTTCACTCAAACCATTTTTATCGAAGTAATCATCCAGCCTCAGCTGAACATGCCTCTACCACATTTTTAGGCAGTGTGTTCTTTACCCTAACTATTCACTGTGTGAAAACATTTCATTTGCATGCCACTCTTGTAATAGGGGTATAAACTTCAGAACTTTAGTAATAAACATTCATGGATTGAAAGAATCAACAAAGAGAAATTGTTACACATTGAAAGAAGCAGCAATAATTCCACCTGGAATAAGCTGTTAAGGGACAAGGACAAGCTTACACAGGAATTGAAAGCAATTAGCCATGTCTGGAAGAAGAGGGAGTCAAAGCTATATGAACAAAATTGTTTTGACACCTGCTTGCTAACTGGCTGCTTTACACTACCAGGATAAATGACTGCCCTGATGATGAATTTAAAGAGTTAACTACAGGAAAGCTATGTCTTCCAACAGATAATTAAGGCCAACTATAACAAGAAAAAAAGAAATTACTTCTAATAAAGAAGCAAGTTTCATTCTCAAGGACTCCAAAACAATAAGTAATGTTTTGGATGTGAGGACTCCAAAGAATCATCAATAATATCACATCATGGACCTGAAGGATGGAAAACTGTATAAGAATCCAACACTAAAACCACCCTTAGCAGAACTCCAGAGAACAACTTTGCATAAGAATGGAGCCCTGGACATGTTCAGAGACAAACACTGTTGATTGGAATTGTGGCTAAATTCCACCATTATTCAGGTAAAGACCAAACCGAGTTGTGAGGCTTTATCCGCTAACTTGAGGGGTCTTATTTTGGTTGCTACATGCAGTAAACTTTAAATCATTGTGTCAGTACTTGATTGTCTGTGAGATTTCGTAATAAGTAGCTAAATTATAGGTAACTTTGGTGATTTACTCACACTTTAAATCCATGACCTCCTGCTGTTTTCTCTTTTAGGAGTGGGAACAGCTTTTCTGCATTCAGTCTAGTAATGATTTTGAAAACCTCTATCAAAGTGATATCAGTTTTCTTCTCTGCAAGGAACACAGTCGCAATTTCTTCAATCTATCCTCATGAGAGAAGTTTCTCATTCCTCGAGCCATTCTTGTAAATTGTTTCTACACTCTCTAATGCATTCACATCTTTCTTTTAAGATGGTGCCATGACAATGCATAATGCTCCAGCTGAAGTCTAACAAATACCTTGTAAAATGTCAGCATCACCTCATTACTCTTGTACCCTATGCCCTTACTGGGCCATAAGACATAGAAGGAGTATTAGGCTATTTGGCACCTTATGTTTGCTCTGCCATTTGATCGTGTTTGATATGTTTCTTAACCCCATTCTCTTGCCTTCTCCCCATGATCTTCTTGCCAATCAAGAACCGATATATCTCTGTCTTATGCACACTCAATGACTTGGCCTCCATAGTCTTCTGTGGCAATTATTTCCACAGATTAACCACGTCCTGACTGAAGAAATTGCTCCTTGTCTCAGTTCTGAAAGGTTGCTTTTTCACTCAGAAGCTCTGCCCTTGGGTCCTAGTCTCTCCTACAAGTGGAGCATATTCTCCATATCCACTCTATCCATGCCTCCAGTTTGTAAGTTTCAATGAGATCCCCCTCAACCTTCTAAACTCCATTGAGTATAGACACGTTGTCCTCAAACTTTCCTTACAAGACAAACCTTAATCCCTGCAATCATTCTTGTAAACATCCTCTGGGCCACCTCCAATGCCAGCACATCCTTCCTTAGATATGCAGCCCAAAACTGCTCACAATATTCCAGTGAGATCTGATCAGAACTTTATACAGCCTCTGCAATGCATTTCTACTCTTGTGGCCCTCTTGAAATGAATGTTAACATTGCATTTCCCTCCGAACTGCCAATTCAACCTATGTGTTATACGACTCCTAAGTCCCTTTGTCCTTCAGATTTCTGAAGCTTTTCCCCATTTAGAAGATAAATAATGCCTCTATTCTTCGTAGCAAAATGCATAGCCACATGCTTTCCCATATTGTATTCTATCTGCAACTTCTTTGTCCACTCTCCTAGCCTGTCCAATTCCTTCTGTAGCCTCCCTGCTTCCTCAGCACTACCTGTCCCTTCACCTATTTTTTATGGCATCTGCAAACTTAGCAACAGAAAGTCCTAAGTTCCTTTGTCCAGTTCTTTACTGTATAATGTGAACAGTTGTGGTCACAACACTAACTCCTGTGGAACTCTACTATTCATCAGCTGCCATCTGAAAAAGATCTCTTTATCTCAAATCTGTCTTCTGCTCATCAGCCAATCCTCTATCCATGCTAGTACCTTACCCCTAACACCATGGGCTCTTATCTTAATTAGCAGCATCCTTGAGGCACCTTGTCAAAGGCTTTCTGTTAATCCAAATAGATCACAATTTATAAATCTGAGAACCCTATATGCTCTATTAACTGCTCTTTACCTGTCCTGCCACTATCAATGATCTGTGTTAGTATACACTCTGCTCCTGCACCTGTTTTAGAATTGTATCCTCAATTCTATATTGCCTTTAAATGTTCTTCCTATCAAATCCATCACCTTACATTTCTCTGCATTGAACCTCATCTGTCATATAACCACTCACCCCATCAACTTGTCAATGTCCTATGAACTACTCTTCATAGTCTACAGTTCTTTCAAGTTTTGTGTCATCTGAAAACTTTGAAATTGTCCCCTGCAAACCAAGATTTAGATTATTAAGATACATCAGGAAAAACAAGGGTCCCAAGACCAACACCTGGGGAACTCCACTACTAAGCTTGCTCCACTCAACAAATATCCATTCACAAATATCCATCTGTTACCGTGATTGCAGGTATGTTTGCTGACCTGGGAAGTTGATTTGCAGACATTTCATCCTCTGTCTAGGTGACATCTTCAGTGCTTTAGAGCCTCCTGTGAAGCTCTGCTCTGCTGTGCTGTGTCTTCTCAAATTTATTTGGTTCCTTTCCTGCTGCTTCAGTTGCCGGTTCCGGTTGTTTGTTGCAATGGCCAGTATATTGGGTTGAGGTCGATGTGTTTGTTGATAGAGTCTGAGGATGAATGCCATGTTTTTAGAAATTCTCTGGCTGTCCTCTGTTTAGTTTGTCCTATGATCCTTGTGCTGTCCCTTTCAAATTTGTGGTCCGTGTCATCTGTGTGTGACTACTCAGGACATCTGGTCATGGCGTTTCATGGTTAGTTGGTGTTCGTTGATGTGGATTGCTAGTTGCCTGTCTGTTTATCTTATATAGTGTTTCATGTAGTCTTTGTATGGAATCTAGTAAATTACATTTGTCTTGCACATGATGGATGTAGGGTCTTTTGTTCTGGTGAGTTGTTGTCTGAGCTTGGCTGTTGGTTTATGGGCTGTCATGAATCCCAGTGTTTGGAGAAATCTGGCTGTCAGTTCCAAGGTGTTTTTTATATAAGGTAGAGTGGGTAGTGTGCTGGGTCATGGCATGTTCTCTTCGCGTTGTTTGTCTGTTAGGCACCTGCGGATGAAGTTGCGGGGATATCTGTTCTTGGTGAAGACTCTGTAGAGGTGTTCTTCTTCCCTTCACAGGTCAGGAATGCTGCAGTGTGTCGTAGCCCTTTTGAACAGGGACCTAATGCAGCTTCTTCTATATGTGCTTAGGTGGATGCTGTTGCAGTTCAGGATTTGGTCCATGTGTGTCTGCATCCACGAACACCAACTAGCCACTAAACACCACGACCAGATGTCCCTAGTAGCCATGCACACAGATGACACGGACCATATATTCAACTGGGACAACACAATGGTCAAAGGACAAGCTAAACAGAGGATAGCCAGAGAATTTCTAGAAGCATGGCACTCATCCACAGACCCCGTCAATAAGCACATTGACCTAGACCCAATATACCGGCCACTACAACGAACAACCGGAACTAGCAACCGGAAGCAGCAGGAAAGGAACGAAGTAAACTCCAGAAGACACAGTACAGCAGCGCTTCAAAGGAGGCTCCAAAGCCCTGAAGATGTCACCTAGACAGGGGACGGAACATCTGCAAATCAACTTCCCAGCTCAGTGAACATACCCACAATTGTGGCAACCAGTACCCCAGCTACTAATCCTTATGCAAACCCTGAATATCCATCTGTTTCATATCATTTTGGACAATTTGTTATCCACACTACTACTGCCCCTTTATAAATACCATGACCTATAGCTTCCCACTCAAGTCTGTTATATGTTTTCTCAGAAAATCTATAAGCTCATTGGCAGAAGAATTGAAGTTTTGGAAGGTTACCTGAGGAGTGAGAGAGGCAGCAGGAACTGTAAGGGACCAGTGCAGAACAGGAAGATTTAAATCATGGCTGAGATGTGAGGTCTACACTACTTACTTTGGGAGATGGAGAGGCACTGGGACCTATGAAGAAGCAGTTAGTGCTGAGTTTGAAATGGAGTAATAAAAGGTGACCTCACAGGAGTGACCTCACAGGAAAACTGGAAGTTCAGTGTTTGGTAAGAAGCTGTTATTGGGGATTGTCTACAAAGTGCTGTAATTTTTCAACAAGTAGCTGTAATTGGTTTTATCTGTGAAGGTTGAGACCAACTTGGTAAACTAATAAAAGTAACATGATTTAAAGTTAAGGCTTAAAGCTTGGCCTCCTAATCCTTTGTCAAAAACCGCACTACACTGGATTATAGTTCAACAGGTTTACTTGAAACCACAAGCTTTCGGAGCTCCCGCTTCTTCTTTGGGTAGCTAGTGAGAGAGAATCTATCAGATACAGAATTATGCACTCTCTCTCATGCACACACATTCTCACACATTTATATTCCTTGACATTCCCACACACTCCCTCTCAAACACACACACACACACCCTATGGGGTGAATTTGCATTTCCAAATTTGTATTTGCAGATACATTCTACTTTGTTCAAAAAGCACACAATCTGTAGACAGTCGGTTAATGTGGCATTTTACAAATTCCTACTTTGAATATGAAACCAATCTGGCTCCAGGTTGAGATACAAACAGACTTGAAACATGACCTCCCACCGAAAATGCATTGTCTGACCTGAGGTGTCACCTTTGTTTTGATAAAACCCTAAGTTATCATGGGTCAGTGACTTGAAAGGAATTCTGGGATTTACAAATTAATTAATCGAAACCTGCACCTCCATTCTAACTGATTATAAGACTTAATAGCCATCTAGGTTTGCAGAAGTTATATGAGCCTTTGATCTTTTACTTATAAATTCAGTGTCCGATGTATTCTCTCTCGCTCGCTGCTTGAGGAAGGAGCGGGGGCTCCGAGAGCTGGCGGTTTCAAATAAACCTGAAGTATTGTGTACAGTTTTGGGCCCCATATCTCAGGAAGAATGTTCTGGCCCTGGACCGTGTTCAGAGGAGATTCATGAGAATGGTCCCAGAAATAAAAAGCTTAACATATGAAGAACGTTTGAGAACTCTGGGTTTATACTCGATTGAGTTTAAAAGGATAAGAGGAGATCTAATTGAAACATACAGAATACTAAATGGCCTGAACAGAGTAGATGTTAGAAAGATGTTTCCATTATAGGAGAGATTGGACACAAGGGCACAGCCATAGAATAAAGGAAAGACCTTTTTGAATTAAAATAAAGAGAAACTTCTTCAGCCAGAGAGTGGTGAATCTATAGAATTTATTGATACAGAATGCTTTAGAGTCCAGGTAATTGAATAGATTTAAGATTGAGATAGATAGGTTCTAGAATACCAAGGTGATCAAGGGTTACAGGGAGAAAGTGGGAGAATGGGGTCGAGGAACTTATCAGCCATGATTGAATGGCAGAGCACACTCAATGGGCTGAATGGCCTAATTTCTGCTCCTATGTCTTATGGTCTTCTAGACTATAACTTGATGTTGTATGATTTTTGACTTTGTCCACCCCAGCCCAACACCAGCACTTCCACATCCTAATCCTCAGGGCAAGGACTTGCAGTGGGAGTGTTTGAAGTGAAACTGGTCCCAAAAATAATGATTATTCTTTCAAGCTTAATCTAAAAGGAAGTCACGGAAGCAGAGTTCAGACCCATGATATTCTCCTCCTGCGACCATGTGTACAAGAATGAGTTCCAGCTGCAACTACTGGCTAGTTGCATTGCAGAGCTGGTGCAAAGGGATTGGATCACTCACTGTGGAGCATCTGCAAAGCTCAGATTGTTGCAGCCAGCACATTCAGTCAGGTGGTCATACTGCAGGTAAAGATGGAACAGGCAGAAAGGGAATAGGTAAAGAACCAGGCAGAGGAGAGGAAATCAAGCAGGAGACCAAGGAGGACCATTCCCTCTCTCTCTAATAGATATATCATTTTGGATACTGTTGGGGAGATGGCTTCTTAGAGGATAGCAGAGGGAGCCAAGTCCATGTCTTCACGGGTGGCTCTAAGAACAGAGGGGAAGAAGAATGGCAGGGCTGCATTGATAGGGGATTCAATACTAAGGGGACCAGGATGGAATCTCTGTGGCCACAGTAGGGACTCCAGGATGCCTCCCTGGTGCCAAGGTCAAAGGTATCTCGAAGCAGCTGCAGGGCAAGCTGAAGGGGTAGGATGAACAGCCAGTGGTCGTGGCACATGGTGGTATTCACATGCACGAATTTGAAAAAGAATGATGATGCCATACATGCATGAAACAGAAAATCAGGATGTAAATTAGAAGTCAGACCTCAAAGATAGTAATCTCAGGATTACCAACAACGCCACATGCTAGCGAGAGTGAAAGTGACAGAATATAACAGATGACTACATGGCTGGAGAAATAGTGTAGGAGGAAGAAATTCAGATTCCTGGAAAATTGGGATAATTGTTGAGCTGAAGGGCCTGTTTCCACACTGTAAGTAGGGGAAGATGAGATAAGCAGTACAGATTGTGTCCAGGCAGTACCAGGACTGATGTCCTTTTTTGCAGGGCAGTTTGCCCAGGTTGTCAGGGCAGGTTGAAACTAGAATGACAGAAAAAAACAAGGGAAAGAAACAAATAAGCCTGTAGTGCAAAAAAAGCTAAGATTACTGGCAAGGTTGAAAAGACTAGTCCAAAGGCTTTTTGTGGAAATAAGAGGACTATTTGCCATAAAGTAGAAGAACTATCAGCCCAAATAGATGTAAGCAGTTGTGATTACTGAGACCTGGCTGCAGGGTTACAAAGGATGTGAACTGAATATCCAAGATATTCATTATTTAGGAATGAAAAACTAAAAGAAAAAGATTAGATTAGATTACTTACAGTGTGGAAACAGGTCCTTCAGCCCAACAAGTCCACACCGACCCGCCACCCACCCATACCCCTACATTTACCCCTTACCTAACACTATGGGCAATTTAGCATGGCCAATTCACCTGACCTGCACATCTTTGGATTGTGGGAGGAAACCGGAGCACACCCACGCAGACACGGGGAAAACGTGCAAACTCCACACAGTCAGTCGCCTGAGGCGGGAATTGAACCCGGGTCTCTGGCGCTGTGAGGTAGCAGTGCTAACCACTGTGCCACCGTGCCACCCACCAAAAAGGATAAAGGCAAAAAGAAGAAGCATTGCTAGTAAAGGATGAAATCAATGTAACAAAGAGGAATAATGTTGGCCTTGAAAGTCACAGCATGGAATCTGTATAGTAGAGATAAAATAAAATACACCAAGGGGCGAGAGATGTTTTTGAGGGTTGCATATAATCATCCAAACAGTAGTGGGGATGTAAGGGAAAGCATGAGAGAAGAAATCAGAGACACATGCAATAACGGTATAACTGTAATCACAAGTCACTTTAATTTACATTTGGACTAGACAAACTAAATCAGCAATGGTAACGTGGAGGAGGGTTTCATGGAGTATGTACACGATGCTTTTTAGACCAATGCATTGAGAAACCGACCAGAGAAGAGGCCTTCCTAGACTTCCTACTCTTCAATGAGAAATAAATAATTAACAATCTTGCTGTGTGGGCTCCCTTGCAGAAGAGGAACCATAAAATGTTACAGTTCTTCCTGAAGGTGGAGAGTGAGGTAGTAAAATCTGAAACTAAGGTCTTGACTCTAAATAAACGAAACGACGAGAATATAAGGCATGAGTTGACAAGGATGGATTGAAGATCCTTATTAAAGGGGCTGACAGTGGAGAGGCAATGCTTGCAATTTAAATGTGTACATGAATTGTAGTGATTAATCATTCCTGTTTGGTACAAAAATAAAGCAGGAATGGTGTCACAAAACCAGTCCCTTTCTTTTCTAAACGCTGTTCCTTGGCTCAAGGGGACACTGTCCTTAATTTTTTTCAGAGGGGCAATAAACCAGGCCAGGCTCCGATTAGTCTGGTTTGGTACAGAGATGAAAAGGATTTTGAGAGGCCTTTTGTTTGTATGTAAACAGATGAGACTTCAGGCCAAAGTGGTCATGTTTTAGAAGTGACCTGTATAACGAAGAGGAAGTGGTCACCTCTCTAGTTGAGCTGAGCTGAGCAGTTTTACTTCAATCTTGAACTGGGAAGTTCAACAGGGAGCTGTGTGGAAACTCTCTCTCTGTCTCTCAATTTCAACTTGTAAGCATGTGTTCCATTTATACTGTTTTTTTAAAGGGAGTTTGCTTATTGGGACAGTTATGTATATTCGGAAAAGCATAACTAAGTCTAGTTGGATAGGTTGAATTTTGTAGGGGTTGTTTATTCTGTTCTTTGTGTTTCATTGTGTAATTTTGTGAATAATTTTTTGTCTGGTTTAACATCCAGTAGTCAACCTAGCTAACATAATCCAGATAATTTTCACTGTACACTTACTGAAACAAATTGCAAAGTTATGGTCTGGGGCTGCCTGCTTAAGAATGTTTGGAGTAGTCTGACTTAGTCCATAACAGATTGGGGCTCTTTGCGGGATTTTAAACAGCAAGTGGTAACCTCTAGTGTCTTTATTTCGGGTGTTGGTTTGGTTGAGCAGACAAAGCTTCAGATAGGAATGGCTCTTTCAGTTGACAAAAGTTTTCTGGATGTGGATGCAGTGACTTTGGAAGTTTTGCAAAAAGTGAATAAGATCAAATTGCAAGAATTAACAGAGAAGCTGGAAGTGGAACTGGCTGCTTCTATGAGGAAAGGAGAGATAATTACATCAGTAGCTCAGCGTTTAAACTTGCTGGAGAAGCCATCCAAATCTATAGAGATGGCAAGAATTCAATTGCAAATGAAGCAGCTTGAGTTAGAGGTGAGAGATAAGGAAAGGGCAGCAGAAATGAAATAGTTTGAGTTACAATTAGAAGCAGAAGAGAGGGGGAAAAGAGAGAGCAGAGAAAGAAAAAGAGAAAGCTTTTGAACTTCATAAATTGACACTTAAGAAGGAAAGTCAGCTTAAAAGTCTGGAGATAAAGGCTGAAGGTAACCTTGGTGAGAAAGGGAGTGAGGATGAGCAAGCCCCTGGTGGTCAGAAGCCCAGTGAGAAACTGTTTATGTATGTTCAAGCATTGCCTAACTGTGATGAGAAGAATGTAGGAGCCTTTTTCATCTCATTTTCAAAGGTGGCTAAACAAATGCAGTGGCCAGTGGCAATGTGGATTTTGTTGATCCAAACAAAACTTGTAGATAGGGCTAGTGAGGTATTCAAATCCCTATCAGAGCAGGTATCTGGGGAGTATGGGGAGGTGAACAAAAGCCATTTTATGTGCATTTGAGCTTGTACCAGAAGACTGTAAACAATGTTTCAGGAATCTAAGGAGAGACCCTGGTCAAACCTATATTGAGTTTGAGAGGATCAAACAGAGTAATTTCAGTGGATGGATAAGAGCTTTGAAAATCAAGCAAACCTATGATGCCCTTAGAGAGGCAATTATTTTGGGGGAACTCAATACTGCCTGAAGTAGTGCAAACTCATGTGGAAGAGCAGAGAGTTAAAACAGCAAGTTAGCAGCTGAAATGGCTGATGATTATGAGCTGGTCATAAAACTCGGTTTGGCTTCCAGAATCAATTTCAGTTCATGAGGGATAGAATTGGGGCAAAGAAATATCCTCACGGGGAAAGGGAAAGGTAGATCTCAGTGAAGATCATAAGGATAACACACCACAAGGTAAATAAGAAACCCTTAAGGGGGGACAAATAATTTAAAAAGCTCCAGTGTTTTCATTGTAATAAAGTGGGCCACATGAAATCACAGTGTTGGTGGGCCAGGAGAAAGACAGATGTAAGAAAGTCAGACAAGGCTGGAAGTTTTGTTGGATTAGTAACAAAAAGCACAAGGGAATTTAGATAACCCCCCAGAGTGTACCAGATGATCAGAGGTTGATTAAGGAGGAAATGACAGATCTGCTTAAAAATATAAATACAAGACTAAAGTTTATTCACATAGGCCAGGAGCAGTAAGTAAGGAGGTTACAATATTAAGGGACACGGGATCCTCTCAGTGTGTAATGCTGAAGGATAAGGAGATATGCACTGCTGAGAGACTATTGCCAGAGAAGGTACTGAAAACAGGAATTCATGGTAAGACAAAAAGTGCTCAGTTATGTAAAGTGAGGCTAGAGAGTCCAGAGAAGAGTGGAGAATTTGTGGTAGGAGTACAGGACAAACTCCCAGCTCCAGGAATACAATTTGTCCTTGCAAATGATATCGCTGATTCACCAGTAGGCGTGCTGCCTACTCTAGCTGAAAAGCCAGTGGAGATGCAGGCAACTGAAGATATGGAGAATGTTTATCCAGGAATTTTCCCTGATTGTGATCACAAGATCACAGACGCAGGAGAGATCAAAAGGCACAGGTAAGGAAGCTGACATAGTGTTATCTAAAACTTTATTTGACCAGGTAAGTGGAACAGAGAAGGAGCAGATATGTAAACATGCAAGCATCTTTAGCTCTACTCAGCTGATTGAATTTCAGCAGAAAGATGAAACAGTTATAACAAAGGGTATTTACAAAGACAGAAAGTGAATGCATTCCTGTGTGTTATTACTGAACAAATGGTGTCTTAATGAGGAAATGGAAACCATCACACATTCAAGCAAATGAGACATGGGCAGAGATTCATCAAATTGTTTTGCCAGTAGGGTATAGAAAGGAGGTGCTGTGAGTGGTGCATAAGCTACCACTTGGAGGTCATTTAGTGGTGAGGAAAACACAGGCTAAAATACAAAGATATTTTTACTGGCCTGAACTACACAAAGATGTAGTTGAATTTTGCCAGATGTATCATACATGTCAGCCAATCAAAAAACCACAGGCAGTAATAAAACCTGCACCATTAGTACCTATTCCAGCATTTGAGGAGCCTTACACAAGAATCTTGATTGATTGCATAGGTCCTCTACCTCAAACAAAAAGTGGTAATAGGTATTTATTAACAATAATGAATGTGTCAATTGGATGTCCAGAGGCAACCCCATTATGCAGCATCACAGTGAAAAGGGTTGTAGAAGAATTACTTACATTTTTTACAAGATATGGACTGCCAATAGGGATCCAGTCAGATCAAGGATCAAACTTCACATCCAAACAATTCGAGGAGGTTACGGATAACTTGGGAATAAAGCAACTCAAATCTATTGCAGACCATCCGGAATCGCAGGGAGTGCTAGAGAGATGACATCAAACTCTGAAGACCATGTTGAGGGCTTATGGTCAGGATTATCCAGGTGATTGGGATAAGGGAGTTCCATTTGTACTTTTAGTGATCAGAGATATACCGAATGAATCAACCAACTCAGTCCATTTGAATTATTTTTTGGATGGAGTAAGAGGACCATTAAAACTGATTAAGGAGAAATTAATAAGTCAGAATTCAGAAACCATCCATTTGGACTCTGTGTCAAATTTTAGAGAATGATTAAATAAAGCTGGAGAATTGGCTAGACAACATTTAAAAGTACCACAGCATACAATGAAACAGGAAGCGGATAAGAAATCACAAATTTGCAATTTTGCAATTGGGGATAAGGTATTGGTTTTACTCCCAGTGACAGGTGAGCCTTTAAAAGCAAAGTTTAGTGAACCTTATCAAATTGAGAAGAAATTCAGTGAGGTGAACTACTTGATAAGGACTCCAGACAGGAAGAAATCTCACAGAGTGTGTCATGTGAATATGCTCAAAAGGTATTTTGATAGGGAAGGAAAGCAAGAGGAGAAGGTTTTAATGATTACAGCACAGAAGGAAGAACCAAGTTCAGAGGATTCTAAATTGGACATTCCTCAAATCAAATCGGACAATGAGGAAGTTTCAAAAATTGGGATAAATTATTGAGTTACCTTCCACAAGAAGCTCAAATTGACCTGAAAGACCTATTACTATCACATGGGGTGATATGCAGAAATAAACTGGGAATTACTAACTGAATTGTGCATGATGTACATATAGGAGATGCTGTTCCAAATAAGCAACATAACCCTCTAAAGTTGGCACAGATTCAGAAGGAGATAATCAAAGTGACTGGAGCTCACCCAGAGTCATGGTGCCAAAGCCAGATGGTACCCAACGGTTATGTGTGGACTATTGCAAAGTCAACGCCGTTATAAAAACCAATACAATATCCAATTCCAAGGTTGCAGGATTGTATTGAAAAAGTGGGACAACCAACTTACATTTCTAAGTAGGACTTGCTCAGAGGTTACTGGCAAGTACATCTGTCAGAGAGAGCAAAGTAGTACACTTTGTTGTGAGGAACAGAAAGGAAGTCTGTAATGGTTATGTGTTGGAAAGTGTACCTGTTCAGAAGGATCCGGGTGTCCTTGTACACCAGTCAATGAGAGTAGGCAGGTCGATGCAACAAGCAAATAGGAAGGCAAATGGTCTATTGCCCTTGAAAGAGGATTTGAGTTCATCAGTAGGAATGTGCCATTTTGGTTACCTTACCTAAGAAAGGAGTTCACGAAGCTGATACCCAGGATGGCAGAAATGCTGTGTGAGGAGAGATTGATTTAACTGGGCCTGTGTTCAATAGAGTTTGCAAAGATATGAGGATATCTGATGGAATATTTTACAGTTCAAACAGGGTCAGGTGGATTAGATGCATGGAGGGTGTTTCTCACGGTTGATGAATCTAGAACCAGGGGACATAGTCTTAGGATACAGAGTAGACCATTTGGGACTGAGATGAGGAAAACATTCATCACTCAAATAGTAGTGAACCTGTGGAATTTTCTTTCCCATAAGGTTGTAGAGGCCAACTCATTGAATATGTTCATGACCGAGACAAATACATTTTTAGGTTCTGGTGGGATCGAAGATCAGCAATGATCATATTGAATGGCGAAGCAGGCTTGATGGGCTGAATGGCCTATTCCTGCTCCTAGTTTCTAATTCCTTTATCCAGTGTTGGGTTTGAGATCCAGAAACTGTGCTGACTTCTTTTTCCTACCTTCCCAAAGAGAAACTCCACCCAGTGATGCAAATTATCATGACCTAAGTTGACAGTGCAAGCCAGGAAATGCAAGGACACATTTAATGGCGCTATACTGAATATAGATATCTCTAGTTTCAGTGTGATTCATAGGCATTACAAATATTGTACATTTGCATGAATGTAAATCATTGCTATCTGAAGACCAAACATTATGTGTAAAATATAAAATATGCTAAGATCCAGTAGAAAGTTAAATTTAAATGATTTATGACTATTGACTAAATCAAGATTAAAGTTTATGATGTTTTTTGCAGTTGCACAAAGCTCATCTTCATTTTGAAATGTGACTCCTCTGGAAATCTTTTCATCCTGAAGTATACGTTTACTGACAATAACAAAATGCAAATTAAGTAGACAATCATTTCACATAAGATTAAGAGTGCTGCAGTTGCCTGATACAACAGCTGTGACATTGAAAGCAACAGCAATGATCGAAATTGATGGTAGACAAATTGCTTCCTTTCTCATTTTGACTTCGATTCATTGCCTGGAGATCACATATTTCACTACCTTTTTAGTATCTAAGGTATTAATCATAAGACATGTCAAGTACATTTAACACCACAGAGGGAAACAATAACTTTGGATGTTACCACTGCTTCGTTTATCTCTGCATTGTTTATAATTTTACCAGATCTAGATAAATCCAATTTAAATAAATTTCTAAAACAAAATGTCATTATAAAGTAATGAACAAGACATTGACAATGCATTTGCTGCTACAAAGGCACAAATAACATCTTGTGGAAACCAATCCAAAGGATGGCTTGCGTTATGAATAATTCATTTGCTGTTTTCTTCTTTGCCCCTAGCAATTGCAGAGCTTTTCTAAGAGGTATGAATCAACTTATCAGGCCAAGGGAAGTATTGATTGAAGAATAGCCACACGGACTACAAATCTTAATCATGATGGCTATGACTTAGTAGCCAGCTGTTCATAATGGGGTTGAATTGACTGCAGTACCCTAGGTACTAAACCACAGAGGGTAAATCACAGGGCAATTTGCAAGATTTGACCCTCTGACACCAGACTGCGCTGTACACGCTATTCAGCAGGCATTCTGCTAAAATTTGAAGGGTTGGCTAATTTAAATATCCATTGACAACTATCAATTCTATTATGCTGGGAAAGGAGACTGAGATGCCATTGAAACACAATACAAAGTTATCTGTCTCAGAGAACTGGCTGATGGGTACCTATCATAGATAGCTAATTTTTATGAATAAATTCTCTAACAGCCTCATGAAAATGAACGCTGTTCAGGTATCATTTGGATGGTGCTGTAGCTCTGTATTGTCACCATTCCCCTTTTCCATGATTTTGTCCATAAGTTCATTACATTAGAGTTGTAATGTAGTGCTACCTAAGAAGGATTTTGTGAAGAAGCATCTGACACTCAAAAAAGGGAAAAAACCTTTCACCATTCAGTCAGGTTACTCAAGTTGGAAAAGTTCCCAATGCAATGCACCCTCCTCAGGAATAAATACACTGAATGTTGCTCACTGCCATTGACACACAGTGAAGATGGGCACAGAAATTGCTGGTTGCCAAAGTACAGTAGAAAGGCTTATGCTCAAAATGTCAGATCTGCCCAACCGACTGTGCTTTTCCAGCACCACACTTTTCGTCTCTGATTTCCAGCATCTGCAGTCCTCACTTTTTCCATACTAGTTAAAAGCCTTGCCTCAATTCCCTGGCACTTTGTCACAGTTATTTTGTTAAATATTGGGTGCCTTAGCCTTCACCCTCATACCTCTTAACCTCACTAAAACTATCCCGACGTTAATAAAGGCTTCTCATGTCCTCCATACCAGCACATTCCTACGCTCAGCCCCAAACTCCCTTACATGTCCCCAACTATTCCTGTAGACCATTATAGCCCCAGTGCCAACTCATGTTTTCCCCTCCACTCCCCTTTTCCTCTAGTCCTTCCTTTGGAATTCACACCAAGCATGCTCAGATAAAATTAAGTTGAATGATCTATAACAACTTCAATATGTGGAAGATAACCTCATTCAATTCATTTAAACCCTTCAAATACAGTGTATTCATTCCCCTGCATCAAGGTAAACTACTTCTTTAACAACCACTTAGAACTGTCAATCAAACTGTACAAGCTTATCATTTCCATCCCGACCATCTCCTCAATGTGATATAATAAATTGTGATTATGGGCGGCACGGTGGCACGGTGGTTAGCACTGCTGCCTCACAGCGCCAGAGAACCAGGTTCAATTCCTGCCTCAGGCAACTCTCTGTGTGGAGTTTGCACATTCTCCCTGTGTCTGCGTGGGTTTCCTCCGGGTAATCCGGTTTCCTCCCACAATCCAAAAATGTGCAGGTTAGGTGAATTGGCCATGCTAAATTGCCCGTAGTGTTAGGTAAAGGGGTAAATGTAGGTGAATGGGTCTGGGTGGGTTGCGCTTCAGTGGGTCGATGTGGACTTGTTGGGCTGCAGGGCCTGTTTCCACACTGTAACTAATCTAGTCTAATCTAAAAAAAAAATAGTCGAGCAATGATGATGCTATGATGATTGCATGTCAAAAACATCCAATAAAACTGCTAAAGTCTAGCAGGAGTATTTTTCCCCAAATTTGCTGGACTTCCACATCTGGATTTCCAAATAATGTCTGTCAATTGTTTCTTCAAGGAACAAATACGTTCTCTGAAATGCTTGGCATACATCCCAGAGTTTGTATTGTCAATCCCTAACCTCAAGACCTGTGCACAATTTTAATGTTGAACATTTAGCTTTTCATCGAAAATCATGAGATTCAAGTTGTGCATGTAATGCTCGGTCCCAACTGAATAACTCATTGGCTTTGCATCAACCAGTTCTCTGGCATTACAGGGTTGCTTTTGTGTGAAGAGCTCATTTCACGCCACGTATTTCTGGTGTGGCCTCAGTGCACAATTTAAGAACATATACCTAAAATAAACAAAGTAAAGAGAATGTGCTGTCAGTTACCATCAGTGTGACCAGATATCCTGGATTTTTTGGGACCATTGAGTAATTTCATGTTGGATCCTAGATCAAGCCTTTCCAGGATTTTATTTTCAGGTTTCCTCTTGTTTAGAACATAAGGTTCTCCCTTGGTACGTTCCGTGTCTATATATAGGAATCAAAATCAGTGCAGCATTGCAGTTCTATGGTTCCACACTCAGTGGGATAGATGCTTCTTACAAACTTTGGTTCCAGCGCTGTTCTGCAGAGAAAAACAATAAAGGAAAAACTGATTAAAGAGAAAGCCCTCTAGTAATCAAACCATTCTTGGAGAGGAAGGTGATGAACTCAAAGTCTCTCTCTCATGTCCATCCATAGTGCACTCTGAGCCAGGGATATAATGTGTTAGACAATAGACAATAGACAATAGACAATAGGTGCAAGAGTAGGCCATTCAGCCCTTCGAGCCTGCACCGCCATTCAACATGATCATGGCTGATCATTCCTAATCAGTATCCTGTTCCTGCCTTGTCTCCATAACCCTTGATTCCACTATCTTTGAGAGCTCTATCCAACTCTTTCTTAAATGAATCCAGAGACTGGGCCTCCTCTGCCCTCTGGGGCAGAGCATTCCACACAGCCACCACTCTCTGGGTGAAGAAGTTTCTCCTGAGCTCTGTCCTAAATGGTCTACCCCGTATTTTTAAGCTGAACTGGTTGGACCGAAGGGTCTGTTTCCATGCTGTGCATCTCTATGACTCTATGACTCTATGAGTCTATGCCAAGGGCATTGGATACACGGCAGCACCACTACCTACAGGGTTTCCCTCTAAGCTGATCACCATCCTCCGGTGGACATATATTGCTGCTTCTTCAATGGTCAAAATTCTTGAATTTCATCTTGAACACAGCATGTATGTAACTCTCTTGTACTACAACAGTTCAAGAAAGCAACTCTGCCATTTTCAAAGAGGAGATTAGGGACGAGTAATCAAAGGCCAATAATGCCCCACTCAGATGCATGAATGAAAAGTAATAAATTCTGTTCTGAAAGCATGAGGATTGAACTCACAATGAACATGAACAGAGCGCATTTGAATAGTTTGACCCAAGACAGAAATGTGCGATCCTGAAATGTACAATTTCATTTTTCAATTGCAATGATAATAATTCTCCATCCACAGACATGCAAAGAAATGTTTTTCTTTCAATCTCACCAACTCCCTGAAAGATCTTCATTTGCAATTAAATCATCTCTCTGAGCTGACAATTGAAGATGCCCCATTTTGTCAGTTTGATGAAATGTTGCTATGGAGATGATCGGATGACATTATAAGAAGTGGAGTTCCGGAATGCAGTTGGAGATGATTCCAAGGACTGGCAATGGCTCTGAGAGATATGTTATTGACCTTTGATTGAAATTTGTGTCAGGCTGCAAGTACTTGGAAGTATAATTTTACAATCAACACGCTGAGTACTTGTTCAAGGGGCCCCATCTGTTAGCTACTTGCTGTGGTTTACCTTTCCACGGAGACAAACAGCAGATAAACTGTGTTCCACTGAAACAAAGATGTTCGTAATGTTTGCAAGCATCTTTCCTCAAGTTAATGGATTCACTTCACCCTGGGTGCGGAGTTATTTGAAATAAAGTTCTAATCTGGTATGCCATCAAAATGCGGCTTAAAATCAATACATTTTAAAGCAAAAAAAAACAGCCTGCCCTTATAATGGGCTACTATTTGGGCACTGGCATGATGGCCTGAAAGTCTTTTTTTCTCCCATGTCTGAGTTCAAGAGGGAATTATGCACGGGCTCTTTTAGGTAATAAAGAGCCTCCCAGGAGGAGTCAAGATTGTGTGCTGTGATAGTAGCTTAGTTCACAGAGTCATTGGGTTTTTAACAGCATGAATCAAGACCCTTGGGTCCATCATTGTCCGTGCTGATCATCAAGCATCTATCTCATCCCACGTTTAGCACAGGCTGTCATCTTGGTCAAGTAATTGAAGTTTGCTCTCCAGCTGTCTGCCTGGCCGATTTCCACTTACCTTGCCTGACGTTAAGGATTAACTTGGCTGCATGGCATTAGGAGGGAGAGTGCTGAATTAAACGTCATGCAACTGTAAATTGTAAATGCAACTTTTCTTTTATTGTGTACTCTTCTACTGGAAAACTATATCTAATCCGTGTTGGGAGTACTAAACCTAGTGGCTAATGCCCTGCCACCTCTAGGCTAGTTCAAATTGTGGCTGGAATCAAAGTTGTTGCCCTAAAGCAAAACCAGGGACATGCTGGTCTAGCAACCCAGTCGACTGGGTTGAGGGTTCTATGCGTTTAAAGGTCCCGATAATAGGTCAGAAAGCTTGGGCCAGCCCAGTGTGGTTATTGCTGTGACCTCTGGCTGCATTTTAGATCAAAGCAGCAATAAATTAGCTGCCTCTGGGATTGTTTTGTCTTTGAATGACTTGAGCCTGCTCCCAAGATCTGCCTTCTCCAAGCAGTAAGCGGTTTGGGTATGAAATACATCACTTGGAAAATTCAATGGAAGTATACAAGAGGGCATTGAATAATTGTTTAGATAGAAACAATCTGCAGGATTACGGGTAACAGGAAACAGATTGGTATGAACTTAAAATGCTCAGAGGGCTAGTGCAGGCACAATGGGCTGAATAGCCTTCCACTGCACCACAACAATTCTATGATTCTTCGTGAGTACCATGTTGTATGGACAATTCAGACCAGAACTCATCATGTTGTGTGTGCTCTCTATACAATCACTTGGTATGTTATAGATATATCAGCACCATCCACCTTTGGGAGTAGCTATCCACAGTGCCCATGTGGTCCAGAGTCCTTGTGGAAGACTGCTTGGTTGCCCAATGAGAAAAGACTGTTGTCTTAAATAAGATATAATTTATTACAACATATCAATCGGGCAAGGTAAAGTTAAAGCTACCATAGTCCTACCAGACCAGAGGCTGCTGTCTCTTTACAGAGAGAGAGAGAGAGAGATGACTGGTAGTAATCTGAGGGTCACTATGCCTCAACTGAGAGGAGAGGTTGAGAAAGAGAATCCCTTATGGGAACCTCAGTCAGTGTAGGAATTGAACTCTTTACCCTGCAAACCAGCCGTTCAGCCAACTGAGTACAAGTTTTGTGATTATGATCAACATTGTTACAAAGACTATGACCTCCCCTTTATCGTACGGTCAGAAATGGGGACGTCCGCTGACGATTGCACACTGTTCAGTAGCATTTGAAACTCCTCAGATACCTAAACAGTCTCTGTCCAAATGCAACAATATCCAGGCTCTGTCTGCCAAGTGGCAATTAACATAGATACCATTAAAATGCCAGGTTATGACCATCTCCAAAAATAGGCAATCTAATCATTGCCCTTTGACATTCAATGATATTACTGTCTGTGAATTCCACACTGTCAACATCCTGGGGTGACAATTGAACAGAAACTGAACTGGGTTTACTGCATAAACTCACTACATTCCGGACTCACTACATTCCGGACTCACTACATTCCGGACTCACTACATTCCGGACTCACTACATTCCGGACTCACTACATTCCGGACTCACTACATTCCGGACTCACTACATTCCGGACTCACTACATTCCGGACTCACTACATTCCGGACTCACTACATTCCGGACTCACTACATTCCGGACTCACTACATTCCGGACTCACTACATTCCGGACTCACTACATTCCGGACTCACTACATTCCGGACTCACTACATTCCGGACTCACTACATTCCGGACTCACTACATTCCGGACTCACTACATTCCGGACTCACTACATTCCGGACTCACTACATTCCGGACTCACTACATTCCGGACTCACTACATTCCGGACTCACTACATTCCGGACTCACTACATTCCGGACTCACTACATTCCGGACTCACTACATTCCGGACTCACTACATTCCGGACTCACTACATAAACTCACTACATTCCGGACTCACTACAT
>NC_057723.1:81315105-81345691 GCF_004010195.1 Chiloscyllium plagiosum
GTCAGTCTGTCCTTACGATAGCACATGTAGTCTTGAATATTCATTTCCCAGGCCCTGTCCACTTGAAGCCACGTCTCAGTTATCCCCACAATATCGTATCTGCCAATTTCCAAAAGAGCCTCAAGCTCATCCATCTTTTGTCTAATGCTTCGTGCATTCATGTATAGTATTTTTAATTTGTTACTGCTCTCACCCTTCCCATCAACCCCTATTTCACTCAACCTTACAGCATGATCCCTTTCCGAGTTTTCTGCCTCGTTGATACAGTTGTCTTTCTTGACTTCTCTTGTTCTAACTTTCCCTTCAATTTCCTTTTTAAACATCCAGTTTGTCCCTCCCCCCCTGCTACTTAGTTTAAATGTAGCGGTGCTGCAGTAGAAAACCTGCCTGCCAGAATGCTGGTCCCGAACCTAACCGTCTCTCTTGTAGAATTTATGCTTACCACAAAGTATACCCCAGTGATCCAAGAACTTAAATCCTTGCTTCCTGCACCAGCTCCCCAACCACACATTCAAGTCCATTATCTCCCTGTTTCTGGCTTCACCAGCCCGAGGAACTGGAAGCAAACCGGAGATAACCAGCTTGGACGTCCTGATTTTCAGCCTTCTTCCTAGTTCTCTGAAGTCCTGCTGTAGTATGTTCTTCCTCTTCTTCCCGACATCATTTGTGTTGGCGAAAAGAAAAATGAAGAACAGTTTGAAGGCAATTCTGGAAAAGAGGCAATGAGGATTTCTCCACTGCTCAACTAGGAATTTCATTTTCTGTCAGCTTTGGTATCTCTTCCACAATTGCTTTAGCACAAGGCTTCTCCTCAGCAAACATGTTCATAAGTCCATTCGAAAGTAGAAATCTATCACCTTCATCAACATTTTAAAAAACTTCTGGATCAGAATGGAAAACTGGACAAGAGCGAAATGTTCAGAATATCTCACTTGCCCACTGGACTTAATAACAATGGACTGTTTAGACTGTTTAGGTGTTTAGGGCTTCAGTTCTGCATTTTCAATCCCATTTATTTCTAATCCATTCTTTGAAACTTCATCATAATTCTGCAGGTGATCGCTGTCATTAACAAAGACTTGCTTTTTCATGACAGTTTTCTGCAAATTCTCTTTAATATTTTGTTCTCTTCTCCACACAGCACTTTTCAAATAGAAAATGATCATCCATTGACTGTAGCAGAATATTTTTTTTCACAGTTACTAATTCACTGTGAGATTTGAGCTCTGAAAATGGCAGTAAAGGAATGGAATAATCATTTATTGTCACTTGTATTTTTTTATCCAAAAATACAAAGAAAAGTATTTAAGTCACTCTACCATGTTGCCTATATTAATAACAGAAGGCATTGATAAGGTAGCATTTTAAAAACAAAATAAAGTCCAATTTAGCTTAATTTCTGGGCTCTTAGGTTACCACTGCAAGATCGCCATGTCAAGCCATTGTAATCCCAGGCCACAAGGGTAACTTCTTACTATGTCAATTGTGTTTGAACACCATTGAGGACAAATCAGCCTGTTTGATTGGCCCCATATATACAAAGATACACTTGTTCCAACTTTGATGCTCAACAGCAGCAGAGTGTACTGTCTCGAAGATGCACTTCAGAAATTCACTAAGTTTCTTTTGACAGCAAATTCCAAACACATGACAACAACAGCAGCAGAATGCCACCATCTGCAAGTTCCTCTCCATGCTATTCACTATCATTGACTTAACAATATATTGCCATTTGTTCAGTGTCTCGTGGTCAGATTCCTGGGGCTCCCTTCTTAACCGATTACAAATGGACTGTTGCTTCAAGAAGGTGACTCACCATATGTTCTCAAGGACAGCTACGACTGGGCAATAAATTCTAGCTTAGCCAGCGACACCCAAATGCCATGAATGTATTTTTAAAAATGGCTATCTTTGTATAGGACTCGGGGAAACTTTCTGTAATCTGTTCTTTTTCTATCTCTAAGGATTGATAGCATTTTGTGATGACCAACAGTCAGGCATTTAGCAATCTATTTCAGGTAGTTAGACTGATCCAAATATTGTTTACTTCTAACATTTTTGAGCTCCTTTAAAAGCTGGACTTTTAGTTTCTCCAAGATGTGTTTCATCTCTAAACCACTATAATTATAGTGTCTACTTGTTAACTGAAAAAGCATTTAGGTGTTTCCACATTTTGTTGACAAGACTCAGTTGTTAACTTCTGTTGTTATTAATGGACATAAATAATTTCTGACAGTACAATATTGGCACAATCCAATTTGGACTTAACCATATATTTTTCTCTGGATAGCTTGTTTTCCTCATTCCTGTAAAGACCTCCAATCTATAGTAATGAATCATTCATTGTGGCCGACTGATTTATTTGCAGCTTGGTTCATTCTGTGCTGTGGGCTTTTTCTGTGCTTTGTCAACATTGTACAGGGTTTTCAACTCCACAGTCTGGTGCCGTAATGGGCCCTGATTTCCTTCAATTGCAACACTATCCTGCCACTGGGCAACTCCTAGGATTTTATACCACTTCTATATTCGGATCACTAGGCTAGCCCCATCCTCCATCCGTCACCGTTGTATTACCACTGGGCTTCACCTTAGATACTGTTTGCCAAATGTCTCTGGTTTTGTGGATCTGGTCAGCATTTCCAACCTGTTGTCAGATCAGCTTTAGATTCAGTGATTGGACATTAACAGACTTTATTAAATGTGATTCTGTGCAACAGATGGTAAGAGAGCAATTTGCTGTGATCTTACAGATTCAAATCCTTGTTCCACTTAACAATGTCAGTGGTAGCGAACTCATACGCTGCCATCTTCCTGTCTCCACCTGAATTAGGTTCTGGACAGGAAGGTTCACAGTCAGCCTTTACATCTTGTCATCAATTGAAGGTCTTGGGTCCGATAAGGTTCTAATTACGGACCTCATTCTGCCATTACTAGGATTAACCAAGCTGCAGGAAGCTTTGTTACCATTCGGTGTGATAGCAGCTGAAACCTAGCTCTGTATCATGTCTCAGCGTGTGGTGGTGGATCCCAATCAAATGCTCTCAGGTGCTTGATCCAGAAAGTGGACAGTAGGTTGGGGATTGCTGACTATGAATCAACTCCTGCCCTTTCTTCTCAATCCCATGACCCCTCTTTCCATGATCCTTAAGCTGAGCACTTTGACTTCTGCATCAATTGTCTTTTGCCTGGGTTCTCCATGATCCTGGGACTTTGGGGATGCTTTTCCATAACTTCTGCTGAGGGCAGCTGCTGATTGACTGGAAGTGGTCATTAGATAGAACCTGCCCTGTCTGGGTCTTGATTCCAGTGGCCTGAGCACTGCCTGAGTGACATGTTTCAATGGACCATCCTTGGTAGAGATAATGGAGATGTCTCCCTGACTGTCCAATTGGCAGGTAAAACCCAATGCTTCAAGAAGAGTAAATGAAGTATAATGTGGGAAAATGTTCAAAATTATTTACTTTAGCAGGAAAAATATAAAAAAGCAAGTGGTTATTTAAATGGAGAACAACTACAGAATTCCTAAGTGTGGCAAGATCTAAGCATGCTACTGCACGAATTTAAAAAAGGATAGTCTGCAAGTTTTTCAGGTAAGTAAGGAGGTTAACAGAATGCTTTCTTTTATTATGAAAGGTGTTGAACACAAAAAGTGCTATGTTTTAGTTATACAAGATATTGATAAAGGCATATCTTAATTATTGCGCACAGTTGTAGTCTCTTATTTAAGGAAGGATACAAATATATTGGAGGTGGTTTAGAGGTAAATTACTATATTGATATCTGGAATGGATGGGCTGTCTTATGAGAAACGCTTGAATAGACTGGCCTTGTTTCCACTGGAATTTGTAAGAGTGAGTGGTAACTTGATTGACGTATATAATCTCCAGAATGATCTTGAAAAGCCAGGATGTGGAAAGGATGTTTCCTCCTGAGACTCAGCACAGAGCTAAGAGGGAGTGTTTAAAAATTAGGATACACCCTATCAGGATGGAAACAAGGGGAATATTTTCTCCCAGAGGCTGTTCAGTTTTAGGAATCTTTACCAGTGAATCCTTAGAAGAGTATAAAAAAGTTAGGAGTATACTTAAGAGGGAAATCAGGCTGGCAAAATAAAAGAGGACATGAGATAACTTTCGGAAATAGAATTAAGGAGAATCCAGAAGGGTTTTTACAAATACATTAAGGACAAAATGGTAACTAGGGAGAGAATAGAGCCCCTCAAACATCAACAAGGCGGCCTTTGGGTGGAGCCGCAGAAAATGGGGGAGATACTAAGTGAATATTTTGCATCAGTATTTACTGTGGAAAAGGATATGGAAGATATAGACTGTAGGGAAATAGATGGTGACATCTTGCAAAATGTCCAGATTACAGAGGAGGAAGTGCTGGATGTCTTGAAATGGGTAAAGGTGGATAAATCCCCAGGACCTGATCAGTTGCACCCTAGAATTCTGTGGGAAGCTAGAGAAGTGATTGCTGGGCCTCTTGCTGAGATATTTGTGTCATCAATAGTCACAGGTGAGGTGCCGGAAGACTGGAGGTTGGCTAACATGGTGCCACTGTTTAAGAAGGGTGGTAAAGACAAGCCAGGGACTTATAGACCGGTGAGCCTGATGTTGATGGTGGGCAAGTTGTTGGAGGGAATCCTGAGGGACAGGATGTACATGTATTTGGAAAGGCAAGGACTGATTAAGGATAGTCAACATGGGTTTGTGCGTGGGAAATCATGTCTCACAAACTTGATGGGAGTTTTGGAGGAAGTAACAAAGAGGATTGATGAGGGCAGAGCGGTAGATGTGATCTATATGGACTTCAGTAAGGTGCTCGACAAAGTTCCCCATGGGAGACTGATTAGCAAGATTAGATCTCATGGAATACAGGGAGAACTAGCCATTTGGATACAGAACTGGCTCAAAGGTAGAAGACTGAGGGTGGTGGTGGAGGGTTGTTTTTCATACTGGAGGCCTGAAACCAGTGGAGTGTCACAAGGATCGGTGCTGGGCCCTCTACTTTTTGTCATTTACATAAATGATTTGGATGCAAGCATAAGAGGTACAGTTAGTAAGTTTGCAGCTGACACTAAAATTGGAGGTGTAATGGACAGCGAAGAGGGCTACCACAGATTACAACAGGCTACAATGGGCTGAGAAGTGGCAGATGGAGTTTAATTCAGATAAATGCGAGGTGCTGCATTTTGGGAAAGCAAATCTTAGCAGAACTTATACACTTAATGGTAAGGTCCGAGGCAGTGTCTCTGAACAAAGAGACCTTGGAGTGCAGGTTCATAGCTCCTTGAAAGTGGAGTCGCAGGTAGATAGGATAGTGAAGAAGGCATTTGGTATGCTTTCCTTTATTGGTCAGAGTATTGAGTACATGAGTTGGGAGGTCATGTTGCGGCTGTACAGGGCATTGGTTAGGCCACTGTTGGAATATTGCGTGCAATTCTGATCTCCTTCCTATCAGAAAGGATGTTGTGAAACTTGAAAGGGTTCAGAAAAGATTTACAAGGATGTTGCCAGGGCTGGAAGATTTGAGCTATAGGGAGAGGCTGAACAGACTGGTACTGTTTTCCCTGGAGCGTCAGAGGCTGAGGGGTGACCTTATAGATGTTTACAAAATTATGAGGGGCATGGATAGGATAAATAGACAAAGTCTTTTCCCTGGGGTGGAAGAGTCCAGAACTAGAGGGCATAGGTTTAGGGTGAGAGGGGAAAGATATAAAAGAGACCTATGGGGGCAACCTTTTCACACAGAGTTTGGTACGTGTATGGAATGAACTACCAGAGGAAGTGGTGGAGGCTGGTACAATTGCAACATTTAAGAGGCATTTAGATGGGTATATGAATAGGAAGGGTTTGGAGGGATATGGGCTGGGTGCTGACAGGTAGGACTAGATTGGGTTGAGATATCTGGTCGGCATGGACGGGTTGGACTGAAGAGTCTGTTTCCATGCTGTATATGGAAGGTGATGGAGTCATAGACTCCTTTAAGGCAGGCAAGATTCTTGTAGAGCAAGGGAATCAAAGGTTGGGGGGCAAATGGGGGCATCAAATTTAAAACAAACAGCTCAGCCACGAGGGATAATAAACATTAACCTGACACTAACATCCCATACACAAATAAAAAAAGAAGAGAAAATGATAAACAAAAACAGTCTGAACCAAAATTAACATTGAAAGATACTGAAACCAGTCAATTTAGTTACTTGTACTTAACACAAATTAACAATTTTGACTTACACCTGTCTGATAAATTTTCTATTCTGGAGATAAAAAGTACTACTACCTGCAACTATCAAGCTTTTAAGCAATGAACTGAGGCACAAATAAAAATACAAATAAGCTTGTAGTTGGGGGTGGCACAGTGGCTCAGTGGTTAGCACTGCTGCCCCACAGCGCCAGGGACCCGGGTTCGATTTCAGCCTCGGGTGAATGTCTGTCTGGAGTTTGCAGATTCTCCCCTTAGTTACGTGGGTTTCCTCCGGGTGCTCCGCTTTTCTCCCACAGTCCAAAGATGTGGAGATTAGGTGAATTGGTCACACTAAATTGCCCATAGAGTTAGATGCATTAGTTAGGGGGAATGGGTCTGGGTGGGTTAATTTTCGGTGGGTCGGTGTGGACTAGTTGGGCCAAAGAGCCTGTTTCCACATTGTAGGGAAGCTAATCTAACCTAAAGGAACCTCTTTCGCCAGAGCAGAATGATGGATGTTTGACAGCAGCCAGAATAAGCTGGAAAAAGTGTACTCTTGGGCTCTCAGAAAGGAACCTTGTCTAGTAATAGAAGAACTGATTGAAAAGGAAACATCAAAGAACACCAAGGATTCAAAAGACAATTAAAATATTCACTCATGCTGATGATTCCAGACATCAAACAAACAACTGTGGTCTCAAGTTAAAATCTTACACACAAAAGACATCTAACAGACTTTAAATTGTCCATTGATTTCATCTTTTTCATGTGCTGGACAGTATTCCTTTCTAACTTTTGTACCTGTGTGCATATATGCTTGATCCTGTGTGTCTGTTACTTTTCTTTGGATAATACATAATAAATTTGGTCTTTCTTTCACTCAAGAAAGCATTGTAATTGACTCCTCTCTGATGCAGCAGTCATTGGGTGACTACATTTTTTTCAAAGAGAGATACAACCAGAGAGAGATATGCTAGAAGAGAATTTTAAATATTTATTGAGACCAATTGAGACACTGAAAAGAGGAGTGCCAATTCATTCCTCCTCACCTTGACTTAATAAATATTTTAAAGTTGTTTTTAACTTGGCTCCAAATTTTCATTGTGCAAAGTAGAACATCCAATTGGGAAATAGAAATAAGCTTGACTGACATGTTATGACTGAAGTTGGAAAGATTGAACTGATTCCTTTCAGATTCCCATTCCTCCACTAGTCATACCTAAACTTATATTGAAGAAAGACAGTAAAATTGCCAGCTAGACTTTATTTACTTCATTATAGGTAACAATTCAGCCAAGATTTTTTTCAGTTAAACTAAAATAACAATATGTAAATTCTACAGACTATCATAGAGCAGTGCTTTGGCTAAGTGATAGATAAACTCAGAAGAAATTCATAAACTGCCTCAAATGTTAATCTGTGACCAAAGTCACATTTCAGTCACAACTGTTGGCACTGAGGTATCCTTCTAGATTAGCTGTGGCTGGCTGCATCCTTTTTGCTGGAGACCGATTCTAAAACCTTCTTTAGGAATCTTTAACAAACAGCGAAATGGCCTCTCATGAGTTTTCAGCTTGTACACTTTGATGGCAGGAGTTTTCAGAGGACAAAGGACTATTGTTCTTCAAGCAAACTCTCCTAGATCTACTTATCTTCATTTATATAAATGATTTGGATGTGAGCATAAGGGGTATAGTTTGCAGATGACACCAAAATTGGAGATGTAGTAGACATCGAAGAAGGCTACCTCAGATTACAACAGGATCTTGATCAGATGGGCCAATGGGCTGAGAAGTGGTAGATGAAGTTTAATTCAGATAAATGCAGGTGCTGCATTTTGGGAAAGCAAATCTTAGCAGGACTTATATACTTAATGGTAAGGTCCTAGGGAATGTTGCTGAACAAAGAGACCTTGGAGTGCAGGTACATAGCTCCTTGAAAGTGGAGTCGCAGGTAGATAGGATAGTAAAGAAGGTGTTTGGTATGCTTTCCTTTATTGGTCAGAGCATTCAGTACAAGCATTGGGAGGTCATGTTGTGGCTGTACAGGACATTGGTTAGGCCACTGTTTGAATATTGCGTGCAATTCAGGTCTCCTTCCTATCGGAAAGATGTTGTAAAACTTGAAAGGGTTCAGAAAAGATTTACACGGATGTTGCCAGGGTTGGAGGATTTGAGCTATAGGGCAAGGTTGAATAGGCTACGGCTGTTTTCCCTGGAGCGTTGAAGGATGAGGGGTGACCTTATAGAGGTTTAGAAAATCATTAGAGGGATGGATAGGATAAATAGACAAAGTCTCTTTCCTGTGCTGGGGAGTCCAGAACTAGAGGGCATAGGTTTAGGGTGAGAGGGGAAAGATATAAAAGAGACCTACAGGGCAACTTTTTCACACAGAGTTTGGTACGTGTATGGAGTGAGCTGCCAGAGGAAGTGGCAGAGTCTGGTACAATTGCAACATTTAAGAGGCATTTGGATGAGTATATGAATAGGAAGGGTTTGGAGGGATATGGGCCAAGTGCTGGCAAGTGGGACTAGATCGGATTTGGATAGCATGGACGAGTTGGGCCAAAGGATCTGTTTCTGTGCTGTACATCTCTATGACTCTATGATTCTGACCACTTGTGTTTTTTTTAATCACAAAAAACTGAGTCAAGTGATTTCTCTCTGAAGAAGACTAGATGGCTCCATCTTAATACCTGAAGGATTCCACCCGAAATGTTGATATCTCCACCTCCTGATGCTGCCTGGTTTGCAGTGTTCTTCCAGCCTCCTGCCTGTCTACTTTGGATTCCCACATCTGCTTTTTTTTCTCCATCTTAACACTTGGCTTCTTACATCGTCATTGTTGTAACAAGTGATCTCTTTTTACTTTGCAAAATTACCTTTTTAAAATGTTCATAGATATATATAAATCTTCACATACAAATGTCACAATCAGAATTCGAAATAGTCAATCAAAAGTATTTGCTGCAAACATAAAGGTGAAAGACCCAAATTCCTAATTCTTGGTCTCACACTATGTCTCCATCTAGAAGTATCTTGAATTCTGTGTGAGTCACTCTCTTCCACAGAAACTGTCTCTAAAATCACTTTGAATCTAGAATCAGGTACAACAAGCAGGATTGTTAGTGCCAAATTCTTTTTACAGCTGTCCCTACCACCAATGTTAGTTCATGTTTACCTAAGTTTGGCTCAGAAGGTGAAAGTCCAACAAGCTGTCTAATTAACCTATCAAAGAGCAATTGTCTGCTTTGGTGGATACCTTTAGGGCCTGTGCCAAATGTACACTGACAAGAAATGAGGCCCTTGAAGAAATAATCCAAATAAATGTTCTGTTTGATGACTTCTGACCCAAAAGCAGTAATAGTAAGGAAAACTTGTAAATTAAAATGCATGGGAAATCTTAACTGATTTTAAAAATACTTGAAAAGGAATTTCAAAAGTCTGTATCACACTTAAAGACATCAATAGTGATGCTCTTGTATATTAAAACACTGCTACATGTGACCTGAAAATTCTCGACTTGGATGTAGGAATGTTGTTAAGATATGTAGCTAGACAGAATGTATGCAGACCAGGACCAGAAAGGCTGGAGAAAAGATAAGAAGGTTCTGGAAGATCATGTGTCATACAGAGAAAATTACATGGAGTGAACACTGTTTACCCATCCAGTCAAGGATGTTATTAAACTGGAAAAGGTGCACAAAAAGATTTTCAAGGATGTTACCAAGACTGAAAGTTTTGAGTTATAAGGACAAGCCGGATAGGCTGGGACCTTTTTCACTGGAGCATATGTGGTTACAAAGGTTCATGAGAGGCATAGATATGGTGAACAACAAAGGTCTTTTCCCTAGGGTAGGGGGGTTCAAAACTAGAGAGCTTAGGTTTAAGGTGGGGAGGAAAGATTTGCAAGGGACAACTTTTTCACTTGTTGCGTGTGTGTAACAAGCTGATAGAGGAAGTGGTACAGGCAAGTACAATTACAACATTTAAAAAACATTTGAACAGGTACATGTCTAAGAAAGGTTTAGAGGGATATGGGCCAAACACAGGCAAATGAGACTAGTCCAGTTTAAGAAGCCTGGTTGGCATGGGCAAGTTGAGCCAAAGGGCCTGGTTCCATGCTTGTATGAGTCTCTAATGGTAATTGCTACCCCTGGGGAATTAGTCACAGCTTAAATGGAATGGATTGGAATTCCACCTCCTATTTGTATGCAGCTGCAGTATCAGTTTGGCATCATTGTCCATCTCCATCGTCAAATTTGGACTCCTCCAAATTTGTTTCTTGACTGTCCTTTTAAATTTCTGCATACTTTTGTGATTGAAATCTTGGAAGTCAAATGAATCAATATAATTGAGTCAAGATTGCAGATTCTGATAAATTTTGCTTACTTTGGATTTCAGTTATACAATTCTATCCTCCAAGCCATCCCATGGAAGCTGCCTTCATACAAAATGTATATCTTTGTTTTAATGTATATGCTTGAACTTATTTTCAACATATTTGGACAAATATTTGTCGAAGCCTTGGAAACATGGAATAAAATTATCAACTTCCATAAATAACAGTGCAATGCAAAATCCAAAGGCTTTGCACTCATTTAGCAGACACAAATGGTTGAGCTGTAGAGATGTTCTAATCAACCTGGAATTTTAGCATGGAGAATAAATGTACTACTGAAGCAGGTGGGACTTGAACATAAACCTCCTAGCTCAGAGGTAGTGAGCACTTCTCTGCAAGAGCCCTTATCGATCTTTCATGTTGAATTTATTCCCCAATGATGAATACTTTCAATTATCTGCACTATCTGCATAAGTGAAAGAAATGGCATTAGTAAAGTTCACAATAGTGGCCTACACCCAACAGGATCAATCCTGCCATCGAAGAACAACCCATCCCCTCCACAAATGGAATTTGAAGGACAGCCCAGCATGTGGCTATGGTTATTAGCTTCACACTGTTTAACACATTATGTATGAATATGGCCAAAGATTTACATCAAACTTCAGGTCATCCGCATTTCTTAACAATCCACTTAACAAAACATTGTGCTGTGAATGGGGTGTCTAACATGATCTTGTATTTATAAAGGTGCAAGATGTCATATGCAGGAAGGAAAACTATTATCTCTTCATATTTTTCATTATTTTCAACTATTATCTGTTAGATTTGTTTTCATTAGTACATTATCTGTAATTTGGCATGTTCTGTACTAGATGAAGAAACAATATTGAAACTGTAAGCAATAATATCTCTATTTTGAAAATAATGTAAAGATAATTGTTTTCTTACATAAACTGGACCAGACAAACATGTTGAGCATGATTTGGAATAGATTGCTAGGATTTATGTACTTAACTTTGATTGCAAAATGTTCTATGAACTAAAGCAAGTTGACTTGATGATTTAGTGATTAAATCTAGTGAGGTTGTGAATTTGTACTGGTGCCGTGAATGCCCAACATATAAAAATATTAAGTGGTTCCACTCTGCTGTTAATTAACTATTAATAAATGTTTACTTTAAATGCTAAGTGATCAGACGAAAATGATCAAAGTGAGAGTAACACTAAAGGGACACTTAGTGCTAAGCAGTTTTCCGGTTGTCAATAATTCAATAGTATTACTCTTGTCATCTCAAATCCAGCACTTGCTTGAAACTGTGGAGCTATCATTGTGTCCTGTTGAATGGATTTGTGATTTATGTCATGGTTAATAAATCCTGTTTCATTATTTTAAGAGTGAACACATGTTCAAAGTCATTGGTCAGTTTCTGAAGTTTGGTTTATTCCTGATGTATGGCATAGTTATTCAGTGGTTATGTTACAGGACAAATAACACAATAAGTTGCAATTTGAGTCATGGAGTCCTACAGCATGGAGACAGGCCCTTTGGCCCATGCCGACCAAAAATGTCCATCCATGCTAATTCCATCATACAACAGCTATTCTACAATCATAGTTTGGGAATTTGGATAAATTTCAATAAAATGCCAGGAATAGAAAGCTACTATTAGTAAAATTGACAATGAAGATAGAAAATTATTGCTAAATTCCACTTGGTTCACAGATATCTTTATAGGACAGATACAAGCTACTCTTACTGGCTAGCTTTCTAAATGACTCCAGTTGCATGCCAGTATTGTACACTCTTAACTGTGTTCAGAAGTGACCTCGCAAACCAACCATTTGCAAAAAGACAAAAGTGCAATAAATGCTGACTTTGCCATTAATCCCCTGAGTCTAAGAATAAGACAGATAGTGAAATAATTATTTTAAGTCTTCAGTTCAGAGGTGATTGTAAACGGGGAATTAAATACTGTGAATTTCTAAACTATCTTTTGCAAAGCAGTGGTTCATGTGGTTAAATGCAACCAGTTGGCAGTGTTAACAATGAATTACTTTTTGGAACTGAAAGTTAACTCTCCAGGGGCTCCATTAATTGAAACTAGCAGCTGACAAATTAAACTAATTTTAAAAAATGCATTGAATTGCGAATCAGTTGTGCCAAACCATGATGCAGGCTGCAGGGACTTCTTCAGTGTACATTTGTTCTCCATGCTAAAATTCCAAGCCTGATTGAGTTAAAATTATGGGCATCACAAATTCTCATTTGCATTAATATTAACAAACTTCCATGTTCATTCCCAACAGTGTTAAAGTTATTTTATGCTAACATATAAGCCTTCTCAGCGTCTGGTAATAAATGGATATTTACAAATAAACATCAAGCATAGAAAATATCCGTGGCAGATCTAATTATTAGCATTAATAAATTGCTCCATTTCAGACTTCTTTCTTGACCAGAATTTCTCATTACCAGCATTGTTTTATTGCATTACTTACTATTTGTGTTGGATCGATTTGCATGCTTGTTAGTGTTTGTTGGTGTGGGTGATGTAGCAATGTGTTGAAACAGTGGCATTAATTGATATTGGAGTTATACACACTACTAATAATTCACATCCTTTCCAAAGTTATATTCAGATGAGATTTCAAACTTGCTCCAAAGACCCTTGTATATCCATTAGCACATTGGGAAAATATCTGGAAAATCCCTGAAGACTCCACCGAAAAAGACTAAGTGCTACATAATCTGTTCCCTGTATCAGATTGACATCTGAGAAGAGGGGAAAGGGACTACGTATCACAGGCTTCCTGCTTTGGGGTTCTCTGGCTTTCTGCAGGAATGGGAGAAGGACCTTAGGCCATGCAACACTACACTAGCTGCAGGAAGAGAAGAGGACAGAAAAGCACGATCGACACCTTCCTCTCTATGGTTCAAGGGTATCACCTCCATTAGGAAATTACAAAGAGTTGTGAATATAACCCAGGTGTTTCAGAAAAACCAGTCTTCCAACCATTGACTCTGTCTACACTTCCTGCTATCTCGGGAAAGCAGCCACCATAATCAAAGACCCCTTCTACAATGCTTATACTCTCTTCCATCCTCTTCCATCGGGCAGAAGTTACACAAGTTTGAAAACACATTCCAACAGGTTTAAGAACAGCTTTTTCCTGCTGTTATCAGACTTATGAACAGGCTACTCATAGATTACAGTTGATCTTTCTCTACATCTGAAACACTATATTCTGCATTCTCACAAACCCCTAGAGTGTGGAAGCAGGCCATTCGGTGTATCAAATCTACACCAACGTTCTGAAGAGAATCCCACCCAGACCCACACCCACTACCTTATGACCCTGCATTTCCCATCGCTCATCCAACTAGCCTGCACATTGCTGGACACTGTGGGCAATTTACCATGGCCAATCCACCTAACCTGCACATCTTTGGAGGAAACCAAAGCACTCATAGGAAATCCATGCAGACACAGGGAGAGTATACAAACTCCACACAGACAGTTGCTCAAGGGTGGAATCGCACTCTGAGGCAGCAGTGCGAACCACTGAGTCACCATGCTACCCCACATTCTGTTCTATTACCCTAATGTATTTATGTAGGGTATGATTGGTCTGGTTAGCATGCAAACCAATACTTTTCAATATATTTTAGTACATGTGGTAATAACATTAAATCAAACCAAATCAAAATCAGGAATCGCTGTGTGCCCTCTCACTTACATATATCTCTTAACCAATATGCCATACAATGTGGTCGGGTAAGTGGGTGACAAAAGCCCACATATATTGTTTCATGAAAATTTTGTACAGCTAATGCTTGAGTGTTTTGCCAGTTTCGGGTTTATCATTTCCAAGCAAATTCAAATTATGTCGATCAGCTAACAGGCCCGAGTAATAGTTTTAAAACCAGGCTTTCACATAGGTTTATCGTATGAACATCCACTTTTTGATTCTTTTCACATTTTTACCAGAATAGCTCCCACAAGACTTGCGCAATGATCGTTAATGTTCTACACATGTTTTAGTTAATTAGCAAACATGATCTAAGGTATATACACAGGATTGAAGGCAAGTGCTCATATAAAAATATACACAACTAACCCAAGGGAGATTTACTGATGGCATAAATGCATGAATGAGGAAAGTCAAATCAAACCAGGAAATTAGAGCATTACGATAGATGATTTTCCTCAAGAATTGTTCTAGAAATCATGCTCAGGAGATCAAGAAGTTCTTTCATGCATAAAGATAATCCCCATGTATTTTGCTGCGAAGACTATGAAAACAAATATGTGGTGACTTATCCTAACCTCATAACTCGTTTAACGTGTAGGAAATGAGGCAATTTCTAAGAATGGTATGTGTCAATCTGTGTAGATAGATTCACATAATTGGCAAATAATCAAATAAGCACAGTCACTTGGCAAAATTTGCTAATGCAATGGAAACATTTACCCAATTGACATTTTGCATTTCCAAATTTGTAAAATGTGCATCAGCTGATTTTTCAATCTCACAATGATTCACTAGTACTTTGTCTGCATATAAGAATATTGCTATTCAGATTCCTCAGAGCTGTCAATTAAAAGTATTACATTTTTTTGTCTTATCAATCCTCTCAGTTTTGATGTTATATAAAATGGTCTCACCAAAGGTATTTGCTGAATGAGAAACAGTGCACTCATCATTTAAATTAAGAAATTTGGCTGAGTTATTTCAAAAGCAGTAAATTTATACCTTGCTTTTCTATTCATATCCCTTAACATAAATTATTTTTTAATTCAATTTCTACAAAAGCAGTTTTGAATTGGTAAGAGCAAAGTTCAATGCATAGAAGAGCAAAATTAATTAAGATCAAGAAACGAAATGTATTTGCTGATATTGAAACCTTCACTCATCCAGACTACATTACAAATATCTTTAGATATAAGAAGACACAAATGATTTTGAGGTTTCTTATTATTTTAGTGGAGAGCTATAAACTTAGTAAACTAACCTGGGAAAACTATAATAAATCCCACAAGTAATTGAAATGTTAGGGAACCAGTGAGAAGATAGTGGAAAGTGATAAAAGTATTATTGACCATCATCCTTAATAAACGATTACAATTGGGCATGAGCCACCTAACCAATCTGGGACTGATCATGTGTTGTTCATGCATTCATATGTCAAGCAGAGCACAGAAATGCAACTGGCCATGCACAAATGTAGTGGATAACTCAGGTTAGAAAGCAATAACTCTTAGCATCGAGGCATACAGTAATAGAGAAGATAGAAAAAGCACTTTGGTTAATCTAAGACAACAGAATAGGAGACATGCACTCAGTCAGCTAGAAGTCATGAGCCAATATCCCATTGTGGACTGACGGAATCCACTACCTTAATCTTTTGTACTTATTATGCTAAACTAAATAAGTTCTGTAAAACTTTTGAAAACATGTTAATACCCATCCTGGTCTTGTAAAGCTAGTTAGCACAGAAAAATCTTTACATCAGCTCTCTCAACTCAATCTATGATTGTAATTGACTTAAGTCTTACAATTAGAGTTAAATAGAAAACTCTAAAACCTTACATGTCCACCATCACTAGAGTTAAATAGAAAACTCTAAAACCTTACATGTCCACCATCACACTTTCCAGGGTAAATTGGCAGAAAAGTAGAACATGGTTGAAAGAGTGGTGCTGGAAAAGCACAGCAGGTCAGGCAGCCTCCGAGGAGCAGGATGATTGACATTTCAGGCAAAAGCCCTTCATTTTTCTCTTGTAAATGGAAAGTTTGGAGTCATTCGTCATGGTGGGTGGATGTGTACAGGGACTGGATGTCTATGATGAAGATGAGGCAATGGGAGCTGGGGAAACAAAAGTCTTGGAGGAGGTGAAGGGTCCGGGTGGTGTCCTGAACGTAGGTGGTGAGTTCCTGGACTAAGACAGGACTGTATTAAGGTAGGCAGAGGTGAGTTCAATAGGACAGGCACAGGCTAAAACAATGAGTCGACCGGGGAAGTCAGGTTTGTGAATCTTTGGTAGGAGGTAGAATTGGGCAGTGCAGGTTCACGGACAATGAGGTTGGAGGCTGTGGATGGGAGATGCCCAGAGGTGATGAGTTTGTGAATGGTCTGGGAGATGATGGTTTAGTGATGGTGTGTGAGATCGTGGTCAGGTAAGCAGTAGGAGGTGGTGTCTACGAGTTGGTGCCTGGCTTCAGTGTGTAGAGGTTGTGGCGCCAAACTACCACTGCACTCCCCTTGTCTGCTGGTATGGTTGGGGTTGGAGCAGAGGGAGTAGAGGGCTGTGTGTTGTGAGGGTGGGAGGTTAGAGTGGGTGAGAGGGGTGGAAAGGTTGAGGCAGTTGATGTCACGGCAGCAGTTAGAAATGAAGAGGTCAAGGTTGGGCAACAGGCCAGCATGGGGTGTCCAGGTGGATGGGATATGTTGGAGGTGGGAGAAGGGATAGTCAGTGGGTGGGTGGGAGTCTTGATTGAAAAAGTGGGCCCAGAGGCAGAGGTGGCAGAAGAAGTGTTCAAGGTTGCGACATGTGTCAAATGCATTCGGGAGCATAGAGGGATGAATGTGAGGCCTTTGTTGAGGACTAAACATTCATCCTCAGTCAGGGGAGCTCTGCGGGAATAGTAAAGACATAGGAGGGGCTGGGAGCTAGAACCTGGGGTGAGGTTGGAGCTGGGTGTGGGGCGGAGACAGTCACTTGAGTGGGCATGATTGTAAGGTGAGGAGTGACGTCATCAACAAAAGTAATGCTCACAATGGGGACAGAGGTGGGTCTTACTGCAGCGTACATGGGGGTGGAAGTGACGTTGCACGTGATGGCAGCAATGTTACAGACTGGTTTTTGATGAGTGAAGTCATTGGTGGTGGACATGATGTTGGCGTTGAAATCATCCGTGTCCAGGTGACTGACATCTTTCAGGATGGAAGTGGCTATGGTGGCGGCAACTGTGGGGGTAGTTTTCCGTATCCATAGTATTTTGCTTTCATTTCAGAAACAAGAATGTTTGATCTAATGCCTATCTAGCAACTCATTTATTTGGTAATTAGTTTCTTGATGATAGTCCTCCAGGTAGTCATTCTGAGAGTAAACTTCAACCCATTTACTGAAATGATATTGACTCTAACTGCAATCTAATCTGCTGTTCTAGCTGAAAGGTCCATCTTGGCACCTCAGAGATTCTTCAGAGTCTGAGCAAGCCAACAGAAAACCATTCCCTGACTGTCTGCAAATCTGTAATAAAACAGAAGCAGGAGAAGTGATAATCACATAATCTACGTACACTTTATACCTGTAATATCACAACCAAGAAATGTACAGGTGAATACATTACTAAGAATAAAAGCAGTACTGAAATAACTCAGCAAGACTGGCAGCATTTGTGGAGAGAAATCAGTTAACTTTAAATTTCAAGATGAATAGAATTAAACTTTGAATGTTGTCAGAGTTCCCAAGAGAGTCATATTTTAAAATGTTAATTTTGTTTCTCCACAAGTGCTACCAGACTTGTTGGGTTTTCCTAGCATTTCCCATCTTTATTTCACTTTTCAGTATCCACAGTATTTTGCTTTCAGTTCAGGGACAAAAATGATTAACTGATAGGCTGAAATGAATGTTAAAATTACCAGTGAAACACCTAACTTATTAAATTTAATTAAATTCATAGTAGCTTGATTTAATCCATCGTTAAGGAGGAGTGAATAAGTCAAGGAAAACTAGCCAATCAATTTGGTCAACTTTCAGAACTGATCATTTACGAATAAGCCAGTTTATTTGCTTATAATTTTAAAACTTCAAAAAGTGAGAACAAAGACATGACAATTATGGGTCTTAAATACTAATAAATATATCAATAAAAGGAAAGCTTTGCTGAAACTGCAAATCTGAAATAAAAACAGGAAGTCCAGGAGAAATTCTGCAGGTCTTGTGTTCTGATCCGAAGAAGAGTCATATTGGACTCAAAATGGTAACTCTGTTTTTCTCTCTCCCCACAGAAGCTGCAAAACCCAACATGAATCTGTGTAATAAATTTGGTAATTAATGTTAGAGAGCTACAAAATACTTCTAAGATATAGGCCTATCTTTTTTGAAGATGGGAAAGAAGTAGTAGATTTTGATATTTGTCCAAACATGTTCAAATTCAGTAACAAAGTAGCTAGAAATTAGTTTGAAGTAAAAAAAACACAGGAAGTGCTGGCAAGTCTCAGCAGGTTTGTGGTATCTGTTGGGGGAGGAATCGGAGTTCTGAAGAAGATAGGACTTAAAACATTAACTTTGGGTCTCTCTCCAAAGTTACTTCCAGACCCGGAAATACTTTTTCCAGCACTTTCTCTTTTCATTTCTTCTGTCAGCATCTATAGTTTTTCGAGTCAGAGAGACATACAGTTTGGAAACAGGTCCAACTCGTTCTATCCTGATTAGACATCCTGAATAAATCTAGTTCCATTTGCCAGCATTTGGCCATTTTCCCTCCAAATCCTTTCTGTTCATATATGCATCCAGATATCTTTCAAATGTTGTCATTGTACCAGCCTGTACCACTTCCACTGGCAGTCCATTCCATACATGCACCACCCTCTGAGTGAAAAAGTTGCCCTTTAGGTTCCTTTTAAATCTTTCTCCTCTCACCTTAAACTTATACCCTCTAGTTTTAGACTCCCCTATCCCAGGGAAAAGACTTTGTCTATTTACCTTATCCATGCTCCTCGTGATTTTATAAACCTTTATAAGGTCACCCCTCAGCTGCTGACGCTCCATGGAAACATCCCCAGCCTATTCAGCCTCTCCCTATAGCTCAAATCCTCCAACCCTGGCAACATCCTTGTAAATCTTTTCTGAAGTTCAAGTTTCAAGTTTCGCAACATCCTTCCTGTTGCAGGGAGACCAAATTTGCATGTAGTATTTCAATAATGGCCTAACCAATGTCCTGTACAGCTGTAACATGACCTCCCAACTCTGATACCTAATGCAATGACAAATAAAGGCAAGCATACCAAATGCTTTCTTCACTATCCTTTTTACCTGCAACTCTACTTCCAAGGAACTATAAACCTGCAATCCAAGGTCTCTTTGTTCAGCAACAGGCCCCAAGACCTTACCATTAAATGTATACATCCTGCCCTGATTTGCCTTTCCAAAATTCAGCACCTCACATTTACCTAAATCAAACTCCATCTGCTATTCCTCAACCCTTTGGCCCATCTGATCAAGATCCCATTGTACTTTGAGGTAACCTTCTTCGCTATCCACTACACCTCCAATTTTGGTGTCATTTGCAAACTTACTAACCATACTGCTTATGTTCACATCCAAATCATTTATGTCAATGATGAAAAGCAGCAGACCCAGTACTGATTCTTGTGGCACACTGCTGGTCACAGGCCTCCAGTCTGAAAAACAACCCTCCACCACCACCCTCTGTCCTCTACCTTCAAGCCAGTTCTGTATCCAAATAGCTAGTTCTCCCTGTATTCTGTGGAATCCAACTTTGCTAACCAGTCTACCATGATGAACCTTGACGAATGCCTTACTGAAGTCCACCGCTCTACCCTCATCAATCCTTTTCAATGCTTCTTCAAAAAACGTAATCAAATTTGTGAGACATGATTTCCCACACACAAAGCTATGTTTGCTACCCCTAATCAGTTCTTGTCTTTCCAATACATATAAATCCTGTCCCTCAGGATTCCCTCCAACAACTTGCCCACCACTGACATCAGGCTCACTGGTCTATACTTCCCTGGTTTTTCCTTACAATCTTTCTTAAATAGTGGCAACCTCCAGTCTTCCAGCACCTCACCTGTGGCTATTGATGATACAAATATCTCAGCAAGGGGCCCAGCAATCACTTCCTTAGCTTCCCACAGAGTTCTAGGATATACCTGATCAGGTCCTGGGGATTTATCCACCTTTATGTGTTTTAATTTGTCCAGCACCTCCTCCTCTGTATTATCAACATTCTTTTTCAAAATGTCACTATTTATTTCCCTACTTTCTTTATCTTATAGAAGTTGGTTTAGAATTACATTCGTACAATGGAACATTTTGAATATCATATTTTTAAAGTGTCGTTTTCATGACAGATAGAAAGGATAGTTCTGTGCATTTCAATAAGAACACAGGAATCAGGAGATGATCATGAATTATATTAAGCTTACTCCAATATTCAATCTGATCTTGGCTGATCTACAATTCCACTCTCCTGCCTGTTCTCGATATTCTTTGATTCACTGAGAAAACAAATATCTGTCAATCTCAGCCTTAAATTTATTCAATGATGGTGCATCTGGTGTCAAGAGAATTCTGAAGTGAGTGAGATTTCTCCTTGCTTCAGTCAAAAATGACAAACCACTTATCCCAAAACTGTGTCCATGTCTTTTACATTCCCTGACCAGCAGAAACAAAGTATTCGTACCTACCCTATGTGGCCTCTTCATGATCTTGAATGCTTCAATGCAACCACCTCTAAATTCCAGAGAGTATTTATTTAGTTTCTTATCAGAGAATAAGCCCCTCATCCCAACATCTATTCTAATAAACCTGAGCTGTACTACCTCCAATGTAAGTATATCCTTCCCTAAATATGAACATTTTAAACAGTAACTCAAATGTGTTTTCACCAAACCCTGATACAATTATATCAGGACAGAATTATTCTTATACTCTAATCCCTTTGCAGTAAAGGTGATTGTGTCATTTGCTCCATTTGGGATGAGAGATTAACTTATTCTAATGTCCCCAATATATGCACAATGTAACGTTTACCTTTCATCACCTTGATCTTATCTGTATCAATTATATATCTTTCTGTGTACCAGAAGGTTGTGTAATCATTTTAACTTTCCAGGCTATCTGCAATTATTCTTTTAAAAACTTGTTTTCTTTCAATCCATTTTTTACCATGTTTCACTTTCCATCTTCAACTGTGTTTGTGTTCTATCTTTAAAAAATGTATATCCCTTTAATTTATCTGCGTCTCAGTTATCTCTATGTTTTATCACTCACTGGTTCTTTGTTTATCGATCTTGTAGCTATTTATCTCTGCCTCGTGCATTTTTTGGCTATGTCTCCATCTTGTCATCACATCTGATTTTCTCTGTCCTTTTCTGTTTTCAATCTGTATCTCACCTTTGTATTTTATTTGTTTATTGCTTTCTCATATGTTTTACCTTTTATCTTGTATATCGCTAATTTGTTTTCTTGGGTCTTTTTTATCTTATTTCTGCTCTGTCTGAGCTATATCTTATTGCTTTGTATCTTCTTTGTTCTCCTCTCCATGTACACTTTGTCTCTTTTCAGAATTACATCTTTTCTTCAATGATATTATTTTTCCGTACCAGTGTCTCTTTTGTTATCTTCCCTCTTTTACTTACATATTGAATTAGAATCCCTGTGTGGAAACTGGCCCTTCGGCCCAACAAGTGCACACCAACCCTCCAGAGAGTAAATCCCCCTACATTTACCCCTGACTCATGCACCCAACCTACAATCCCTGAACACTATGAGCAATTTGACATGTCCAATTCACCTAACCTGCACATCTTTGGAGAGTGGGAGGAAACCGGAGCACCCGTAGGAAACCCAAGCAGACACAGGGAGAATGTGCAAACTCCATAAAGACAGTTGCCTGAGGCTGGAATCAAACCCACGTCACTGGCGCTGTGAGGCAGCAGTGCTAACCATTGAGCCACCGTATCACCCTTTTCTTTTGGACTCTCTTGTATCTCATTGTTAGTATTGCTTCTCTGCCACATCTCACATTCCATTTTCTTGTTCTTACCCATTCAAACGTTTTCTGTGTTAGAAAGAGTCATAGAGTCATAGAGATGTACAGCATGGAAACAGACCCTTCAGTCCAACCCATTGGATATCCCAATCCAATCTAGTCCCACCTGCCAGAACCGGCCCATATCCCTCCAAACCCTTCCTATTCATATACCCATCCAAATTTCTCTTAAATGTTGCAATTGTACTAGCCTCCACCACTTCCTCTGGCAGCATGTGCCACCCTCTGTGTGAAAATGTTGCCCTGTGCCCTTTAGATCTCTTTTATATCTTGCCCCTCTCACCCTAAACCTATGCCCTCTAGTTCTGGACTCCCGCACCCCAGGAAAAAGACTTTGCCTATTTACCCTCTCCATGCCCCTCATAATTTTGTAAACATCTATAAGGTCACCCCTCAACCTCCGATGCTCCAAGGAAAACAGCCCCAGCATGTTCAGCCTCTCCCTATAGCTCAAATCCTCCAAACCTGGCAACATCCTTGTAAATCTTTTCTGAACCCTTTCAAGTTTCACAACATCTTTCCAATAGGAAGGAGACCAGAATTGCACACAATATTCCAACAGTGGCCTAACCAATGTCCTGTACAGCTGCAACATGACCTCCCAATTCCTGTACTCAATACTCTGACCAATAAAGGAAAGCATACCAAACGCCTTCTTCACTATCCTATCATAGCTCCACTTTCAAAGAGCTATGAACCTGCACTTCAAGGTCTCTTTGTTCAGCAACACTCCCTAGGACCTTACCATTAAGTGTATAAATCCTGCAAAGATTTGCTTTCCCAAAATGCAGCACCTCATTGAGTAGTACAAATCAAATAGTTTATAAGTCTTGTGAACAATCCGTAATCAAAACACCAATAGACACTGGATTTTATAATATAATTTATTGCCAATTTGAAAATAATATATGAACTGATAAAATATTTCAGCTTGTATAATAACAATCATTTTAACTTACTCTCGTAAGGACAGAGAAGAAATAAAATAAGGGAATCAGATAAAAGAACAAGGGGTGAGAAATTTATATGTTTTATGACATGGGGGTTGCAATTCATGGCCCATCCATTTCATTTCCAATTAAGGTGAACAGCACGGGAATTTGATAAATCCCCCTTATTTGTTTCGGATGGCATGTGTTCAGCACAGACATGGTAGGCTGAAGATGTGTAGCTTAGGTGAATTGGCCATTCTAAATTGGCTATGGTGATTAGATTAGATTCCCTACAATGTGGAAACAGGCCCTTTGGCCCAACCAGTCCACACTGACTCTCCGAAGAGTAACCCACCCAGACCCATTTCCCTCTGACTAATGCACCTAACACCATGGGCAATTTAGCATGACCAATTCACCTGGCCCGCACATCTTTGGACTGTGGGAGGAAACCAGAGCACCTGGAGGAAGCCCACGCAGACACGGGGAGAATGTGCCAACTCCATACAGACAGTCGCCCGAGGCTAGATTCGAACCTGGAATCCTAGTCCTGTGAGGCAGCAGGTGCTAACCTCTGAGCCACCATGCCACCCATAGTGTTAGGTGCATTCGTTGGGGGTAAATGGAGGGGAATGTGTCTGGGTGCATTACTTTTCAGAGGGTCGGTGTGGACTTGTTGGGCCTGTTTCCATATTGTAGGGAATCTAATCTATTCTGGCCTTTATTTTTTGGGAGGGAACGGAGTATTAAAAAAGGAAAGTCTTGCTAAAACTACACAAGGCACTAGTGAGACCACAGCTGGAATATTGTGAACAGGTTTGGTCCTTTATCTACAGAATGATGTATTGGCATTGGAGAAGATTCACTATATACTAATCCTGGGTAAGGAGGAGACACTTTATGAGGAGTGGTTGAGTAGATTGGACTAGCATTCATTGGAATTTAAAAGAATAAGAGGAAATCTTATTGAAATACATAAGATTGTTAGGGGACTTGAAAGACTGTTGCCCTTGTGGGAGAGTCTAGGATCAGAAGGCAAATCGAAGATGAAGAGGAGTAAATTTGTGCATTTCTTTTACTGCAGAGGGCTGTAGAGTCTTAATTATTAAGTATATTCAAGGTTGAGAGAGACTGATTTTTAATCATTAAGGAAATCAAGGGTTATGGGGGAGAAATAAGAAAGTTGAGTTGAAGATTGCAATGTTGATTGCATTGATTGGCCTATCAGACACCAATCTATTATTATCAAAATTCCGGCACTTGGTCCACCTTGCATCTCTGCAGCTTTTGGTTGCAGAAAGATGGAGGAATACAGCCTAGACCCTTGTATTTAGTATTGCAGTACCACATCTGTTATGAAGTTGATCCATTATTGTTGTTTATTTTATTTATTTAAATACTTATTAAACAGTTCATTTGAAAGACTGAGGATTTGCCTGGACATTTTTTTATAAAAAGGTTATTCAAAGGACACCAAGCATTTTGTATTAGAAACATTTGCTATACGAAGTACTTTCCTATTATCTGGCATTCCATCCACCTGGCACACTATCCTGCTCTTATTCCCCTGGCACCCTAAGCCCACACTTACCTTCCACACTGTCAGACAGGAGCTGTCAACCTCTGGCTGTGATGCTGAGCATTTAAGTCACAGAACTCAGCACACTGAATGCTGCAATAGGAGGCATCGATGCTCTCTGCCGCTGGATGTGTAAATTCCTGAGGTAAAAACAATGACTGCAGATGCTGGAAACCAGATTCTGGATTAGTGGTGCTGGAAGAGCACAGCAGTTCAGGCAGCATCCAAGGAGCAGCGAAATCGACGTTTCGGGCAAAAGCCCTTAATCTGGACAGGTTGATAACAGGATAGCCCTATCCAGGAATCTCCACCACAGTGAACACCTAAAGGTAAATGGATAATTTTTAATCTGATGAGGGCTGGAAGTAGAGTTTTGACTCGGATTGAAATATCTGGCCCATGGTTTCATACCTTCCAGTATATGCAGGGAATACCCCTCGCTTACATCATTTCAGTCATGGAACACCACATAGGCTGTGTGGAAAGTGGGAGAGGGTGCATTGTGGCCCATTAAGGTGATACTCGAGCAGCATTACAGATTTCAGATACTTACTTGAGACCTTCAGCATTCACCTTATTTGTTTTCACTATGAGGCTCACACTCAGGAGCTTTACTTAGGTTAAAAAAAATCAGTGAGGAATAAAATCAATGGCGTTCCATGTGTTCAACTACAATTCCAGATTTGTTCTATTGCTTTTCAAAGTAAAAACTGTGCAAGAGCTCTTACAAAACAAAAAACCACCATCGACATAATAGTTACTTCTCCTAAAACAAGTTGAACTGATGAGCACCATAGAAAGTTGCAGGAGTTTCAATTTAAAGTTTGCTGACCTAATTCATAAAGTATGTGTACAAAAGTGAAATGCCTGATGGGGGTTGCCAAGAAAGTTCCTATTCATTTGATCATAGATAATCTAATTCAAAACAGATGAATACTTGTATAGGAATATTTGACACATTCTGGAGAAATCATTTGAGCAGCATTGATAATCTTTCTAATCCAAAGAACTTTTTGCATTTCTGTGAATGAGGCCATAGTGGAAACGATCAGTGCCAATAAAGTAAAGATTTGCTCTATTTTGTAAAATATATAACTTGCTTTTCAGCAAAATGGTGTAGAATGACAGAAAAATGATGTATAATTGATTATATTAATAAATATTACCTTTGCATAAAACATAGAGTTGGATTTTCACTAAATTGGCAGACTGACCTTGGCTTAAAGAGCCCTAATACACTCAACTGCTTTTTCAGGTGTGGGAGGATGGGATAGAGTTGGCCCTGCTAACCCCTGAAACAGCCACAGAAGGAGGTAAGTGCTGAAATGGGCTGCTTAGAAAGTGTGCCTTGACTATCTAGGATTCATCCTTAGTTATGTTAGATGGTGCTTGATCTTCTAGTCTTCATCCTTCACAACATCTCACCAACCCACCCACTCCCCATGTCTCCTCCATACTATCTCATGCCTCTGAGCCATTGTCTATGACACCTCCGTGGATAGATTAGATTCCCCACAGTGTGGAAACAGGCCCTTCGGCCCAACCAGTCCACATTGAACCTCCAAAAAGTAACCCACCCAGACCCACTTCCCTCTGACTAAGGCACCTAACACTATGGACAATTTAGCATGTCCAATTCACCTGGCCCGCACATCTTTGATTTCAGCACTAATGCCAAATGGTTGTGCTGAATTTGGGTTTCCCACCTGTGTGATTCACACCCCTCCTCCTTCCACCTGGAGACAAAAATAGGATCTATTGGCGTGGGATTTTCACATTCAGTTCCCATTCATCACGCTTAAAGGTTTGAGGAGGTCGACAACTTCATAAAAAAGCAGGCCCGCAGTTTCAGATACCCCTCAAGACCTTCTCATTAAAAATAGGCAGGAGAATCAATTTCTTTGATAATATCTTCCAGCTGCTGAATTGGATCTGTCAGCATTGTTGTGAGTACTTAATTTTAATACAGAAGTGAATCCTGCTGCATGCAACTTGAGCAAATGTGCGATGCTCTGTTGATTGCAAATGGAGCCATGCTGTCTGTTTACCTAATGCTGGGAAGAGAAATTCCAAACATAAAGGAGCTCTTAAAATGACAGTGTTTTGTTTAAGTGAACAGATTTATTCTGGCATTTTCTTTGCTGTTTCAATTCTTTTTTGTAAGGTATGTATGTTCATATATTAATTTTTTCCTCTAGTTTGCCTTTTTGTGAACATTTATGGAAATGATAATGGCTGAAAATTAACATAGAGAATGTTAACATACAGGCACTTAGGAAGTAAATAGCACGTTTACATTCCTTGCAAGGGGGTTGGAGTAGGAGCATAACGGCATTCTGCTTACATTGTACAGAGCTCCAATAGGAATACATTTGAAGGACTGTGTATAATCTTTGGTCACTTTTTTTTAAGGAGGAATGTATTTGTTGCGGAGGACAAAATGTAAAATTCATTGGAATGCTCCAAGGCTGATCAGGCAGTCCTGGGATGATGAATTGGGTAGAATGGACCCATACTCTCTGCAGTTCAGGACAAGGTGAACTGATCTGACTGAACCATGTATGACTTTGAGAGAGCTTAACAAGGGAGATGCAAAATGGCTGTTTCCCCTAGCTTCAGGACAAAAAGAAGGCACTCATTGGAAACTGAGCGGAGGAGGGATTTATTTACTTAGAGTATCAAGACTGCAAGGGAACAGAAGATGGAAAAAGACTGAATTCAAACAAAACATATTACAATATCAATTTTTCCTTAAAGAATGACATTTAAGCCTATTCCTCCCCAGTTCTTATGCAAAGTTACAACGTAACAAATAAACAATTGGGTTTTAACTTGTGCTTAAATTGCAGTAAAGGTTTATAAGATGATGGTCAAGGTTTTCTATTTTGTTGTTGAAGTATAGTAGTGAGCATCACAGGTGATGCCGGATCTACCAGTGCCTGGGGTGAGCTGTGTCATACAACCAAACATTTTTCAGCTCTCGATCCAGCTGAGGGAGAAGTTGTGTGAGGTAGTTGAGAATCTCAAGTGGTGAGTGAATCTGAATTCCTCACTGCTTTAGAGGTGAAAGATGCTGGCACCATATATAATGCTAATTAGGAAACACTTCACTTGCTGCAAGACAGGAGCTTCCCATGAGCTTGCCTTGGCCACCCCTAGAAACTTAACGAGAATCATAGAAGCCCTACAGTGTGGAAACAGGCCATTTGGCCCAACAGGTCCACACCAACCCTCCTAAGAGTAACCCACCCAGATCCATTTCCCTACCCTATTACTCTAAACTTACCCCTGATTAATGCACCTGACCTACACATTCCTAAACACTATGGGCAGTTGATCATGGCCAATTCACCTAATCTGCATATCTTTGGATTGTGGGAGTAAACCAAAGTGCCCGGAGGAAACCCACGCAGACACGGGGAGAATGTGTAAACTCTACACAGGCAGTCACTCAAGGCTGGAATTGAACCCATGTCTCTGGCACTGTGAGGCAGCTGTGCTAACCACTGAGCCACTGAGCCGAAGACTATGATGGTCAGAGGCACACCAACAAGGCTTTCAGCTTTGTTACCCACCACCATAGGGACATTTACCTCTAGCTAGATTAGACACAGGGACACAATCAAATAAGCAGTGCACCACACATGTCTTTGAAATTAGCTGCAAGTCACATGGCTGACTTATTGAGAGAGGTAAAGAACCTCAGGGAGCTATCCCCATGACCATCAGTGTACTGGAATGCGAGGTGTAGGACTCCATCCTCTTTCTCATGACTCCAGCACGCAAGCACTTGGCGACCTCCAGGGAAAAAGTAGCAACCCAGGTCTCCAGCAGAATGCTCAGTGACTGCCACATCTGTGCTCTGGCCCATACTCCATCACTCTAGCAATGGGATTTAACATCAATGGAAAGGTGAGGGGGAGAAAACACGTCAAACTCACTCCATGGTCCCTTCTTCTCAAGTAAGGGAATCCAGAGGGGGCTTCTTCTCACAACCGTCCAGAGGTGGCCTGTCACCTCCCCTCTGTCAGTGACCACACAGCCTTCAGCAGCTCAGACCAACAAAGCTGTCCCTGCACCCATTCAGGATGCTCTCAGCAGATCAGCAACCACCAGGCCCAGAGCCCCCAGCAGAGGCCTGCCAAAGATTGCAAAGTGACCAGTGCATGCCAGTCAGCTGTGGACATCAGGCCTGTTTCTGGGTGGAGTGGGAAGAAAATGGAAAGGTAACTTCTAACATCACAGTTGTGTCATGGGTGCTCAATCATTGCGTGTAACCTGCACTTTTGTAAATACAACTTCACTTAAACTGTACTAATGTCTCTTGTAATCTTACTGTCCCAAAAAGACATGATAAGCTTCTTTGAAATAATGGATGAGGTGGGAAATGGAAAATGGGAAAGTCACACGTCAGTTTATGATAATAGAAGAGGTGAATGGAGGGAAACGTCTTTAAGCAAAATGTGCTACATTTTAGCAGGATACCTTGGAACTGATAACTAGTGAGGTGGAGAACACAACTATCCATTGGGGATTGCAGTTAGAGTGCTACAGTTGAACCTCAGTGATATTGAGGAGAATAATAAGCGTGAGATGGTGGTGGTGATGGAACCAGGCCAGAATGTCCACTTGCTGGACTATGGACCCTGCGTATGGATCTCGTGGGAGCAGTGGTGGAATCTATCACAGGCCCCAGGAAAGAAAGGTCTGTCACATGTCTGGGGTTCTCAACACCTTGCTATCACATTTGTGACTGCAAGGTGGGAAACGGGAAATGGTAATTCATGATAATGGTGGAACTGTAAGGACAGGACAGGTCTGCACTTTTTACCAACAGTAGCGGTACCTCAGTGAGTTAGCTCTGGCATCACAAGGATTACAGCAAATGCTGGGATAGTGATGGTGTAAAGCGTATGAAGAAAAATCTCAGAATGTGGGACTAGTTGGCAACTGCTCTGCCCAAGACTGCAAGAAATTATAGAGATTTGTGAATGCAGCCCAGTCCATCGTAAAAACCAACCTTTCACCCAGTGACTCTGTCCACACTTCCTGCTGCCTTGGGAAAGCAATCAACATAATTAAAGACCCATTCCACCCTGGTTATACTCTCTTCCACCCTCTTCCACCCGGCAGGAGATACAAAAGTTTGAAAACACATACCAACAACCTAAGATCAGGTTCTTCCCCACTGTTGACAGACTTATAAACAGACCTCTCATATATTAGAGTTCATCTTTCACTTCTCTGTAGCTGTAACACTAGATTCTGTATTCTGTTCTTTAACTCTGATGTCATTATGTAACATATGTGGGCGGCACGGTGGCCCAGTGGTTAGCACTGCTGCCTCGCAGCGCCAGAGACCCGGGTTCATTTCCCGACTCAGGCGACTGACTGTGTGGAGTTTGCACATTCTCCCCGTGTCTGCGTGGGTTTCCTCCGGGTGCTCCGGTTTCCTCCCACAGTCCAAAGATGTGCAGGTCAGGTGAATTGGCCGTACTAAATTGCCCGTAGTGTTAGGTCCCGTAGTGTTAGGTAAGGGGTAAATGTAGGGGTGTGGGTGGGTTTCGCTTCGGCGGGTCGGTGTGGACTTGTTGGGCCGAAGGGCCTGTTTCCACACTGTAATCTAATCTAATCTAAAAAAAAAATATGATTTGTTTGGGTGGCACAATGTTTTCCCTGTATCTCAGTACACACAACAATAATAAAATCAAATCATGATGTGACACGTATGTCT
>NC_057723.1:81346191-81364396 GCF_004010195.1 Chiloscyllium plagiosum
TGGGAGGCTCAAATGTTTGACACAAAGGGCAGTGACATAGCGCAGCATTAGGAAACCACAAGGTGCTGGTATTCCTATGCATCTGTTACTATTGTTCTATTTGGTAGGATTTGAGCTTTTGAGAGGTGTTGTTGAAGGTTTGGCAAGTTGCTAGAGTAAGTCTTGTCCATGGCATACTATTGCTACTAATTTCTGGTGGTGAAAGGAATGAAGTTGAAGGTTGAGAATTGATGCCAATCAGGTGGACTGCTTTGTCCTGCATGGATTCAAGCTTCCTGAGTATTGTTGGCATTGCACTCATCCAGACAATAGGGGCATTTTCTATCACACATTCCACCAATCCCAGAGGATACTTCAATGGATTTCCAAAAAGCTTGTCAGCAAAATTGAAACTAATTAAATATAGACGTCAGTAGTTGCGTGTGTATGAATAAGTTACAGGAAACATAGAATAGTGAAGAATGGCTGTATTTCAGACAGGAGAAAGGTATACAGTGAATTTCCACAGGGGTCAGGACTAGGATCACTGCTTTGTTTCATCTCTATTCATGACTTCAGCTTTGGTGTGCAATACACAACTTCAAAGTATGTGGATGAGACAAAAGTTGGAAGGAGTGTGAACTGTGAGGAGAATAGTGATGGACATCAAGAGAACACAGACAGCTTGCGATGAATATGTGACAGGTATAATTTAATGCAGAGCAGACCACACAGGACCCTGAGCTTTATAGAAGCTCAGAGACCAAAAGCAAGGAACTTAAGAAGAGAAGAATAATTTGGTTTAGCCTCCATTGGAGTATTTTATTTAATTTTACCCTTGAGGGAGGTTTCAGAAAGGTTCCAATAAAGAATGACAAAGATGGTTTTGCAGATGCAGGGCTTCAGTTACATGGGAAACTTGGAGAAGCTGTAATTTTCCTCACAGAAGAAAGGTTTGAAGGGAGATTTGATTGAGATGTTTCTCAATGTAAATTGAGAAAAGCTGTTCTCAGTGATGGTTGGGTCAAAAACCAGAGGGCTCAGGGATAAAGTGATTTCAAAGAAACCATCAACATCAGGAAAGAAGATTTGTTTTGCACAGTGGGTGCTCACAACTTGGAATGAAGTGCCTGGAAGCATGTTGAAAGTCGATTCACTTAAACCTTTCAAACAGAATTAAACAAACATCTGAAGAAGTTACACAACATAGAAGGGTGATGAAGAAGGATGTCAGGGAGTGGAATAAGATAAACGGCTGTTGCAGACAGCCAACAGATGAAACAGGCTGAGGAGCTACTTACTGAACTGTAACCATTCTGTGGTGGGAAAATATGACGCCATCATGCAACAGATACTCAAAGAAGACTTCCCTTTGTCATACTTTGGAGATGAGATTGACCTCATTTAATTTTCTATTTCAATTTATCCTCTCCCACACACTCTACCAATGAATTAAACTCAAATACGCATGCAATTAATTGAACGCAATTGCCACGTATGCTTACAGTAGAAATTGAGTAAAAGCTATCCTAATGCCATCCTAGATTGAAACCGACTAACTGATTTTGGATGAAATATATTTTAGGTTTCCAAGGGAAGAAATACTGGAGGTTCTAACTAAAAGGGGAGAAAAGGTAAAGCTATATTCCCAAAACTGCTCTGTGCTTCAAGGTATGGTAATCGTTTGAACTTTGACTCTGCTTGAAGCTTAACTATTTCATACTTGGAATGAATGGAATTGAACCCCTTAGGAGAACACTCCTGGCAGAAGCACAACTGAAAGTGAATGAAATAGAAAAAGTTAACAGCTGGCTAAATTTTCAAATGTTTTATTTGCTTAGTAAAGCATTTTGCTAATATGATGGCCCATGGTTAGAATTTTATGTTTTTGGTTATGTGTTAGGTTTGCCAAGTTTCATGGATGGTTTCATTCTGCGAGGCCTAGCAAGATCTCTCACCGTATCTTATCCATAAACTCATACCATTAACTGCCTACCATATACGTACAATGTACCTCTCACTCATATTTAACCCCATTCTACCATCTGTCTTTCACTAGATATTTACCAAAAGATCAGCATCCCTAGGGTCAATGCCACCTACAAAAGGCTACTGTGTACCTGGACAAGCATTGGCAATCTGATGTTACCCTTCACTGGCAATATAATGGCACAACAGCCACAAAACCACACTGCGGATTGCTAACATGGCTGGCACTCCCTCATGCATACAGCTCCCATTCTCTCAGACTAATCCAAATAGGTTCCCTGTACTTATCTATATCCTATCTAAACACCAGTCATCACTACTCTGTCCATAATGCCCATTGGACACTCAAATCTTATTGTTGTTCAGTAAGGGAGCATCACATCCAGAATAGCAACTAGACACGTTCAAGCATATTGACAGTTAGTTAAAGCAAATACAATAATATGAATGAAAGTTTCAGTTCACCCCACAGTGAAAACCAAATAATGGTCAATGGCTATTTTACATTCCACGATTGCTTGTTGCCCCCAGCTGTCTTCTACTGGGGCCTGGTATCAATCAGACTCATGAGAGGTTGGCACTTCTCGAATGCCAATGTCTGTGGATGAGAGGTGAATGAGGCTGTGCCCTTAAATAATGCCCTGACATGCTGCTGGGTGGTGATCAACATAGAGATTCTTCACAGCCAGTGACAAGCTTAGATCACCACATATCTGCTCTGATTTCCAAGTTGAGAATTCTCTGCATCTAGCTTGCTCGCACAGTGAATCATAGGAAAGAAATCTGGACACTAATGAAGTGAGATGTACAGTTAATAATCCTCAAACAAGTAATTTGCTGGTGCCTCATGAGGGTCTATCCTTGACATCTGGAATTTAATTTCAAGATGCAGCAAGTTTCTCCCAATGTAAAGAAAGGCTTTGTCAGATCTCTCACATGATTCTGTCACATTTCTTCACATACCCTCATGTCTCAAAACATTTCAATGTTTAGGCTATAAGGACCATTATTTTGTGCAAGGAAATGTAAATAACACATCTTTAAAAGCATTAGAAGGCATCTACATCAGAAGATATGACCTTTAGAAATATGAACATCTTGTTGTATATTTCTTAATTCACTTTAAGTACATTGACTACTGCAGAAAGATTAACTGTGGAAAATGTTCTGTCCTTATTATGGTCTACCTTATATTTGAACTTACTACAATGACAGATCAAAAGAAAATGTTGATTCAGCAAACAAAATGCTAGATAGTATCTATGTAGTTATTTTGATGAATTGATCAAATAATAGTGCACTTTATCCATACATTTTGAAGTATTCCAGTTATGTCATGAAGTGTTTGTGCAACAATGTGAGTGTGTTCTTTAAAGGACGGCATCATGTTGCAGAATTTATGAGAAGAAATCAAATAAAAACTGATGGAATTATCACAGATGCCACCAATACTCTTGGGAGTCAAGAAATATGGAGTCACTTAGGCATTTTATAAAGTTCTGTACAAAAGTTAAGGACACCATCAAGGTTCTTTGTAAGTTTTCAGAAATACTAAGAATACATTTCTGAATTTTGAATTATCTGATTGCACCTAAAAACATAGGTGATAGACACAGAATTGGTGACTAAGACTGTTTACATGAATTTATGAGATGAGAAATAGGCTTGCAAGCCTGTTACTAAGACATAAAAGCTGGTTACACTCTTTAACAGTCCATATAGGTGGATATAGACATTAACTGCTTATGTCGAATGAGTCTTACTTTTTTGTCGAAGTGTCAGTTTTGTCAAGTTTCATGGAGGGTTTCTCTCTGTGAGACCTAATGAGATTTCTTGCCACGACTTACCAAAACTTGCCTCATTCACTACCTGCCCCAATCCCATGGCATTCCAATTCTAGCCCAGTTCTACTACCTTGCTGAATGTAAAGCATCTTGTCACTGCTGGGATTTCCTGGAATGGACTGGCATCCCTGGCATTGGCATCATCTTTAGAAGGCCATTGTGTAACTGGTCAGACACTGTTAGTTCAGAGCTGCGTTACACCCAGTTTCTGACACTTGTCCTGGAAATTGCAGACAAGGGAAAATTTACTTTGCAGAGAGCTAGAGGTCCTGGTGAATATGGTGGTGCATAAACAGAACATCCTCTTCCCCCACGATGAGTAGAGGAAACCCAGGTCAATGCAGTACCAGTTGTCTGGATGAATGCAAGCATTGTAGGGGAAGGGTCAATGACCTTTAACTTGCACAAGTGTCTGTAGAATCATCGTTTTGTCCAATGCCTCACACTACTTTATCTCTGCTACTGTACCATCTCCCACCAAGAGCTTTGGTCTATCACTCTCACTATTAGCTGAAACATTTTTCCTTACTCAGGATCACTACTCCAACACCCATCATCAGCCAATCCTGCGTGACCTATGCACTGCCAATTCACTCACTTGAGCTAACTCCCCACTTGCAGCAATGTTAACAGCAGAGGTACCCATTTACATCTCCTTTAATACTTGACTTAATAATCCCTGACTGAAGGCTTTCTCCCTGACTTGACAGAGGACTGCTGGCAACCATGACAATCCTATTGGCTTTGTGTCTGTGCTAAATAGAAAGGCAAAACAATGGTACTGTGAGCCTGGTATCTCTGGATGAAGGGCGAGATAAGGCAGAGATGCTGTGACCGTCCAGGTAGGCTCTCACTGAGTGAGCAAGTGAATAACCCAGAAATGCAGCTTGGCCCAGTTCATGATATGAGCATGTGTCCCTGAGCACACAATGCCCTTCCAACAGCAGGTAAAGTCACTCTGATCCCTCTTTTATCACCATGCCTCAGGCAAGGTTGAGAATGCAGGACTTCAGCCTCTGCAGGGATTGAAGCCATGTTGTTGGCATTACAAACCAGCCATCCAGCCAACCAAGCTAATGAACCTTTTATTTCACACCAGCTTATCAAGCGGTCTATGGATTCGGTAAGATTTTGACTAAATAACATGAAATTGAGTCAATGAATGAGGAAGTTTAATCTGCTTCTGAATTTGTCTCATATTATTTCCAATATTTTTTGAGATCTTTTACCTCTTTGGCTGTCAGTTCTGATAATAAGTCTGTGCATAACGCCATTCCTAACTTGTAAGCAAATCACAATGTTTTGTTTTCCTGCATCAGATACACCTGAATCTAGAACTCACAGCTCTGAAAACTATTTAAACATTAACATTCTGTTCGAACATCTGCTGTGTTCCAATTTAATCTTTGTACTTTATGAATATCTGACAATAAGCCTCTAATCTATCCTTACTTGCTATTGATTCAACACACATACTGATCACTTATCATTCTCAAGTGAGCTAAACTGTCTTCTCAGTCAGAATTTTTCTGCTTACCAGGAGGCTGTCTCAAACACTTTAGATGGTCGACAATCTAAGATAGTCGACTATGTGTTTCACTTTAGAATATCTTGCTTTCTTACTACTCAAGCATCATAGGCTTCATCAGTACAGTGCTTTCCACTGCTGTTTACCATGTTATGTGAATGATGATGGTCTAAACAATCACTCATCTGGGAGTGATGAACTTCATGAGTTACATTATCTAAAACAGGAAAACACATTGCAGGTTATGAAGAAGACGTTATGGCAAACCAACTAATTTTTTTATTAGCAGTTTGCAGAACCAAGAATTAACTGCCAAGCAAAGTCACAACATTGTGTTAACACAGCACATGATGTTCTTAAAGGTGGACTCTGTTAAAGGCAAGGAAGTCATCCAACAGATTTTGGCGCATTGCAGTCCAAAAGGTAAGTCTTGTATGTGGATCAACACCACCAGGTATAAGTGGGGTGCAGAGAGATAAATGCAGATAGGTTGGCATATATGTAAACACCACAGACAATCAGGTTACAGTTGAGTTTTACTCCAAAAAAATACAAACTGCGACCATGGTGAAATGGAAAGCGCACCAGGCAATCTCCAGTCATTGGCTGGGGACATGGAAAGGTTTAGATGCACTATGGCACAGGACAATATCCCAGACTGGAACCTTTCCTTGCCATGATGGAAGAATTAGGTGTCAGCGAGCTGCTAACTCACTTCCACTTCTGCATAGGTAGGGGCCTCAGGAATTTTCAGATCCTCAGTGAAACCTCAAAACTGTGTAGAAACACTCACCTGCATTACACTGTGAGCAATAAAGTTGATGTTTTTACCCCTGCTTTAACTGAGGTCCCAGCTAACATTTGTCTTTCATGTAGCCTCCATGTCTGCTCCTAAGTTGAATTACTTTGTTTCTGTGAGCAAAAACACACACACAAAAAAAACACACTTTATATTCGTCGATCTGGAAACTACATGAATATTTAAATTATTTTTCAAATTAAATGTAAACATCCTCTCCCCACCAAGCTCAGAAGGGTCTTTCATTGTTTTAGTTCCACTTCCAAAGCTGACCTTATTAAATAAACACAAGCTGTTCTGCGAACTGTAAGTATCTCAGTTTTATTTATTAGTTCTTCAAATGGGTTTTTCCATTTACCTGCATTCAAATTCAATTCCCAAACTAAAGGTCATTTTCTAAACCATATGAATTATGGAACCAGATATTCACAGCACCCATGCGATACACTTATAAGAAGCTGATTATAAAGTCTACAAATGTCACCAGCAATCCCCGAAAGGAGCTGAATGCAAAGAAATTCATGGCTTTGACAAACTTGATGACCATGAGCAATGTGCATATACTTGGAAGAAGATTCTTCTCCCTACTGCAAATTTATCACAAATATCAAGAAGATATTGGTGTCAGTCATGTCCAGACCGCTTATTGCTTTCCATTGCCATAATTTTGTCCTCTTCAATTTCATAGCTTTCTGTTTTGTGTATTACCTCTACATAGACAAAGCACTGCTGGGACATTTTTCAATGCAGCATTATGATTCATAACCAGGAGGTGTGAGAAATGGACAGAAATAATTCTCTTGAATTTGTTTTCCTTGGTTATGAGAAAGTTTTGATTTCCACTTGTTCGTTCTCTCAAAATCTAAGTTGTTCTCCCCCAAGCCCATGAGGCATCTTCATGATGTATGATTCCTCAGCCACTCTTTAGCTGTGGAAGATGTGATGACAAGGAAATCATGTTAATTACTTACACTATTAGTCTGTTCAAAACAGATGTTACAGACCATACAAACTTATGAAAAGTGATGGATAAGAAATAACATACAAGTCCATCCAGTCTGACCCATTCTGTTTAGAAGCTTTAAGCATTCTAATACCCACAGTCTCCCAGAGTTTCTGAGAGGAGCAGAAAGGGAAAACAGAACAAAAACAGTATAGCAATAAGTACAAGAAACACTGGTTAATTCAGCATCATTACAAAGATTATCAAGAACCAAGGAAAAAATGAATAACTCCATTGGGATCTAGAGCCGGACTGTCCCAAGATGTGGGACATCGTCAGATTGGGTGGTGCCTTATGCAGTCTTCAACCTTTCAGAACAGTGACCTGTTCCATAAGTCCACTATCCCCGAACAAGGAGCTTGATTATCAGCATGGGCAGAAAATAGCGCAGCATTTTAAAAGGGAAGACCGAGGGACTGATAAAACTCTTCAAACGTATGACAGTACTTGATTGAGTAGATATTTCACTTGTGGTTGAGACCAGAATTAAAGACCAGACATATAAGATAATAATACACCCATCAGGAAATTTAGGAGAAACATTTTACCCTAATAGTAGTTGCAATTTTGACCTCATTGCAGGAATGATTAAGGCAAACATGTTGGATGCATTTAAGGGAATACCAGATAAGGACATGAGGGAGAAAGGCACAGAATGATATACTAATGGGCTTCATTGAAGTGTAATGGGAGGATGGCAGCATGGAGCGTAACTCCACCATACTGCTATTGGGATGAAAAACCTGTTTCTCTGCTGTAATATTTTGAAATAACTTATGAAAACTGTTGTATTAGCAGGTGAAACATCTGAAAGGGTTAATGCTGAAGAGTGGCTGAAGAACCACACATCATGAAGATGCCTTATGGGCTTGGGGGAGAACAACTTAGATTTTAAGAGTAAGATATGCCATCTGGGTCTTCCTCATAGTCTCTGTAACAATATCTATTATATCAATTTAACTTGTACCTAATTGCTTTCATGCAATAAACTCCGTCTTGATTAAGACAACAGCCTCTTCTTGTTAGACTGCCAAGTGATTTCTCTTCACCACATTAGGCCAAGCAGACCCTATGGATTATTACCTTACAAGTGGATGGTAGCAGCAAATTAGCCAGATATTTGGCAACAGCACCGAGAGCTCATAAAATATGATGAGGCGTAGTACAGATTGCTCACATATTAACAGGAACTGTGTAGCTACAGCTCTTAAAGTCTACTGCTACTGTGTTGAGAGCTCAATATTTCTTGCTCAACAAGAACACCTCAGTTTGGTAATGGTTCATGTGCAAATTTTGTAACATAAGAGGGGTTCACAGTTAGGAATATCAAAGCAACAACCAATGAAATTGAAAGCAGTTAAGGAAAAATATCAGCCTAACATACCTGCTGAACTGAAGCTCAACCAGTATTGTACAATGTCAAGGAGATAGGTAAATTATGCATGCCACAATTGCTTAGCCCTTATGTTGCTTAGCAACAGAATTCAAGATACATGCCGAGGGGTCACAAAACAGTTTCACATATTTTTCTGTACTACAGCAGGATTCACTTCATTAGCATCACTACAAGCCAAGACTATTTTCTTTTAAGCTCATGTCCATCTACACATGTATAGGTTGTAGAGCAAAAAATTTAAGTTTAATTTTTGTTTCTCTTCCAATTCACAGCAGTTCATTACTTCTTTGCAAAATCTGGGGCTGCAATAACAGAATACTTAACAGCAGTTCCCCAAATTTTAAACTATTGAATCAGTCTGAACACACCATACTTAAAATCCTGGGTGTGAGAACAAAGGGAAGATGGTCCAGAGTGATGCTGACAGTTGCCTGAAGCAGCACAATAGTATCATCTTTCCTCTGTTCATTCAGTCTCTTATACACCTTCCAGCACAGCTCCATAATGTATCTTATAAGCAATGCAACAGCTTATAAACAGATATTTTATAGCCTGCACTGTAATATATTTTCCTGTTCTGTTTCTGTAGGTTTACCCATTGGAGTTGGTGACTGTGCCTGCAGGGGCACAGATGTTCATATTGATGGACTGAAATTTGGGCTAATCTGCAAAAAGAAAACAAAATTTCTCTGTTTCTACTTCCTTGTCTACCTCTGTCACTTGTCCCCAGGATGATGATGGATCTATTCCTTGTGTTGAGCATTTCATTAATTGAATTGACTGACCTTACTCTGGAGGAAGAGTGAAATCATAGAACATAGAACATAGAACATAGAAGAATACAGCGCAGTACAGGCCCTTGGGCCCTCGATGTTGCGCCGATCCAAGCCCACCTAAACTACACTAACCCACTATCCTCCATATACCTATCCAATGCCCTCTTAAATGCCCATAAAGAGGGAGAGTCCACCACTGTTACTGGCAGGGCATTCCATGAACTAACGACTCGCTGAGTGAAGAACCTACCCCTAACATCAGTCCTATATCTACCCCCCCTTAATTTAAAGCTATGCCCCCTTGTAATACCCGACTCAATACGCGGGAAAAGGTTCATACTGTCGACCCTATCTAACCCCCTAATCATCTTGTACACCTCAATCAAGTCACCCCTAAACCTTCTTTTCTCTAGTGAAAACAGCCCCAAGTGCCTCAGTCTTTCCTCATACGATTTTCCTTTCATACCAGGCAACATCCTGGTAAACCTCCTCTGCACCCGTTCCAATGCCTCATTGGAGGCATGAAAGTTTTGGGCAGTGGTTATTTTCATTGGTACCGGCAGTGGCATTCCTGTGCATTGTGGGCTCTCTATTGATTATCTTTAACCAGAGAGCACAACACATACATTTTTTTGTGTGGGCAATAAACTCTACAAAGGCTGTTTTAATTGGACATTGTATATACACGTGCCTGAGTACACAGACACTGCACTGAATCTTATGATATTTTGCTTACATGTCAGTTCCAGCAAGTTTCATAGAAAGTTTCTCTCCACAAGGCCCAATGAGTTTTCTTACACTAACGTCCCAATCATGCTTCATTAACTACATAACCCCTTACTGTGGCACCCCTCTTGTCCGATGCTAGTCCAATTCTACTACTTGCCATGTCCAAGGAACTCTCTGTAGCTGGGATATCCTAAAATAGACCTGGCATCCATGGCCCTGGCACCATATTTCTAACTCCATTACACATTCAGACAAGCATTGAAGTAACATGATAATGTGCAGCAACATGTCGACCCCCTTGACTAGTTACTGCTAACACTATGTGTCTGTAATGAAAGGAATGGCTTAGTCAACTACAGCAGGACAAGGTAAAGCACAGGAAGGAAAAGATGCTGTGCGCAAGGTCAGTGAATGGGAAAACTGCAATCAAGCATTCCTTTGATGCAGCGTGGTCCAATCCAATAGCTGGGCGCCTGTCCCTGCATACAAAATATCTTTGCAACAGCAAACAATGACATGTGCCAGGGAGCTCCAAATTGGAGCGATCAAATGCAGAGTGATACTGTAAGTGGATCAGAGATGTGCCATGATGGTGCAGAGAGGTTGCTTTGTGTGGGATGCCAAGATTCACTGACATGGGGTGGCCCTTGTGCTTGTAGCGTGCCCTGACATTGATGCCAGGTATCCAAGATAACAGCACTGAGAAGCTGGAATTGCTAGGTGTCTGCTTTGACTTCTATGTTAAGAATATTTGGCACCCAATTCCTGCTGGTACATTGTAGAATAGGAGAAAGCATATTCAACCATACGCATTTGTGTTTTTTTAATTAAAATAAGGTGCTTATCCTTTTGGATAAGTTAACTGTAGATTGGCAAATCACTAGTGAGTGGCACAGAATAAAGCCAGCAAAACAATCTCTACCTGAACTTGTGGCATCTTTTTGCCTATTCTGTGTTAGTGCCATTAGCCATATAAACAGAACCCATGCCCTGTTCAAATGCAAAATATTGGGGATTTCAGATATCTGAAATAAAAGCAAAGAGTCTGGAAATACTCTCCGGTCTGGTAGCATTTGGGGATTGAGAAACAGCTCCACCATTCAATGTTCTAATTCTAAAGCAATAGACTTATTATGGAGCCAGTTTCCATAAGGAACTAACTTCATTTAATACCTCTGAAACTTTAGCATGAGAAAATGTCTGAGAATGTCCAGGCACATTTTTCCAATTTATATAATTAATGCAAATATAAAAATTTGACAAAGGAAATGATTGGTTGTTTCAATTCAGTTGCATTAAACTGATTACTAGCCATATCGATGATCGTGGTCACTTGCCAAATTACATTCAAAACCACTAGCATGGCATAAAAATGTGACCAGGATTCACAGTAGCATTGCTGAGTAGCTGAACTCCTAGATTTATTAGTAATTCTTTTAATGGTTGAACTGTACAAAAATAAAAATAAAAATGAGGATGCAATTAACAAATGGCTCTTGACATACACCTTACCAATTATGTTTACTACTAACTTGCAGCAACATTTTATTCAAATAAATGTGTGAGATGCGGGTTTCTATACTAAGCAGGCATTGCGTGGAGAAGCAGTCAATATTGTAGTTTTCTGAACTGAAAAATAAGATTTGGGTTATGCCCATGCCATCACAATTTTCTGGATCCAGCTCCTTACATGTAGATTTGATTCCCGACAGTATGGAAACAGGCCATTTGGCCCAACAAGTCCACACCAACCCTCCAAAGAGTAACCCAGCCACACCCATTCCCCTACCCTATATTTATCCCTGACTAATGCACCTAACACTATGGGCAATTTAGCATGGCCAATTCACCTGACCTGCAGTTCTTTGGACTGTGGGAGGAAACCCGTGCAGACATAGGGCAAATGTGCAAACTCCACGCAAACAGTCCCCTGAGGCTGGAATTGAACTCAGGTCCCCGGCACTATGAGGTAGCAGTGCTAAACGCTGAGCCACCATACTATCCAGTACTGAAATACATTTCAATATTTTACAAAAGCTGATTTGGTATATTGCTGCTCTAGTGTCACAAAGTGTTAGGAGATTGATTTGTGCAACATCATTTGATAAACTCCATGAATTCTTGATCTGTGTGCAGCAGTTTATTACCAATATCCCACACATTTGAATAATAGAAGCAGCAGAAAGCTCAGTTTTGAAGTGGATTTGAGCAATAACCTATCACTGCAACAAATCACTTGCCTTAGGATAGACTTTCACAAGCCAGAATGAGAATTTAAATGATGGGTCTTTGTAGATCTCCTTCTTGTATATGAGGCTGATTATTGAATCTGAAAATAAAAAGTGGTTTAATGCAACCTAGAATGGAAAAAGGAAGACCATTTTCAGTTTTTGATATTTTTATTTTCTTCAGCAGAATTTGAGATTGAGCTATGTTTGAGAGTTATATTTTAAAATAAAATAAAATTGCGCATCTTAAAATGAAGGGTTACAGGGATTGATGATGCAATAAAGCCAAATGAGCCAGTTTTTGAACTGTCACAACTCCGTCTATTTCAAGCTGGTACAATGAGAATCTATCATTTTGTCAAGGCTGTTCATCTTAGCTGACTGGGAATATTAAGCAATTTATCATCTCATCTTGATTGGCCATTACCATTCCCATCTATTCTGATAGCGGTGATTATATCCATGCATCACGACACAAGTGTGTACAGGGATATATGCCGAAAAGTGGAAATAGTTTGTTTTTATAACAGTCTGATTGTGAAACCACGCTTGGGAAGATTTCAGAGATATCAACCATCTGAATCTTGTTGTCAGAATTAAACAAAATAGGAGGTCCAGAAACAGTCAGGTTTTGAAAGGAAGTGTCAATAGTAACCTAAAAATGGGATAAAGTAGGTGGATTATTACTTTTGATGGAACAAGAATAAGAAGGAATGAAGTTAAGAAGAAACAGATTTTATGCAGAAATACAAATTGCAGTTGAAACAATGGATCCTTTTATTTTCTTTCTAGACTCCTTCTAGTACTCACATACATAATACACTTAATTGGAGAAAGTGCACAGTGCAATTCACAAGAGACAATAACGCTCCCTTTCATTATAAATGAGAAGCATAGCATGCTTCAATGGTGTGTTTTCAGAAGTGGAGACAACAAATATAAACACTACACTGTTGCAAATTCCAACTTTTGTGTTAATTTGGCTATGTACAGCCATGAAGTAAACTTGACACATTCTCCAGATATGATATAGATTACAATATTTATTCTTAGTTAAAAATCACACAACACCAGATTATAGTCCAACAGGTTTAATTGGAAGCGCACTATCTTTCGGAGTGTCGCTCCTTCATCAGGTGGTTGTCATGAATATTTATTCTGTTCTTTTTGAATGAGATTCGCATAACAAAAGTTCTGAGAACTTTCAGTGTTCCTTAATATTGTAAGGGAATATTTATGTATTCCTGACATGTATTATGTATTATGTTGACAAATGCTCCTGTATCTATTACCAAATAACCACGTCATACATAGCTGGTTGCTTTTGCCCAATGAGAGTAGAAAAGTATATTCAGAGCCATTCAGTTCTACAGTGGCTACATCTTTCACTCTCATGTGTATGTATACATGGCATCTTTCTGGTTGTAATGGTAAGTCATCCTCATTGGACATTACTCTGTATAACGTTAGAGTCACAGAGCCTTTCAGCATAGAAACAGGCTCTCTGGTCATCATTTATTTAAATGATTCGGATGTGAACATATGAAGTACAGATAGTAAGTTTGTATTGGAGGCATAGTGGACAGCGAAGAAGATTACCTCAGGGTACAACAGGGATGTTGATCAGATGGGCCAATAGGCTGAGGAGTGACAGATGGAGTTTTTATTTTAAGATTAGATTCCCCACAGTGTGGAAACAGGCCCTTCGGCCCAACAAGTCCACACTGAACCTCCGAAGAGTAACACACCCAAATTCATTTCCCCCTAACTAATGCATTGAACACAATGGGCAATTCACCTAACTTGCACATGTTTGGAATGTGGGAGGAAACTGGAGCACCCAGCAGAAACCCACGCAGACACGGGGAGATGTGCAAACTCCACACAGAGAGTCACCCAAGGCGGGAATTGAATGCAGATCCCTGGCACTCTGAGGCAGCAGTGCTAACCACTGAGCCACCATGTTGCCCTTAGCCTACTGCACCTGGCATTCCCAGGCAGTCTCCTATCTAAGTACTGACCAGATCTGAGCCTCCGTAGCTTCCGAGATCAGACAAGATCGGGCTTTCTCAGACTAGTATGGTCATATTTAATTTAGATAAATGTGAGGTGCTGCATTTTGGAAAAGCAAATCATAGCAGGACTTATACACTTAATGGTAAGGTCCTGGGGATTGTTGGTGAACAAAAAGACCTTGGAGGGCCAGTTCAAAATTCCTTGAAAGTAAAGTCACAGGTCGATACTTCTGTTGTAGGAAAGGTTTTGGAAAGGATTATAAGGGATAGGATTTATAATCATCTAGCAAGCAACAATTTGATTTCAGATAGTCAACATGGTTTCGTCAACATGGCAGGTCATGTCTCACAAACCTCATTGTGTTTTTTGAGAAGGTGACGAAGCATGTAAATGAGGGTAGGGCAGTTGACGTGGTATACATGAACTTCAGTACAGCCTTTGATAATGTTCCACATGGTAAGCTGTTGGAGAAAATACAGAGGCATGGAATTGAGGGTGATTTAGCAGTTTGGATTAGAAACTGGCTTTCTGAAAGAAGGCAGCAAGTGGTGGTTGATGGAAAATATTCAGCCTGGAGTCCAGTTACAGGTGGTGTGCCACAAGGATCCGTTTTAGGACCATTGCTGTTTGTCAGTTTTATAAATGACTTAGACGCAGGCATAGGTGGATGGGTTAGTAAATTTGCAGACGACACTAAAGTCGGCGGAGTAATGGACAGTGTGGAAGAGTGTTACAGGTTGTAGGGGACTTGGATAAACTGCAGAATTGAGCTGAGAGGTGGCAAATGGAGTTCAATGCAGCTAAATGTGAGGTGATGCACTTTGGGAAAAATAACAGGAAAGCAGAGTACTGGGTCAATGGAAAGATTCTTGGTAGTGTGGATGTGCAGAGGGATCTTGGAGTCCATGTACATAGATCCCTGAAAGTTGCCACCCAGGTGGATAGTGCTGTTAAGAAGGCATATGGTGTGTTCGTTTTCATTCGTAGAGGGATTGAGTTCCGGGGCCGCAATATCATGCTGCAACTATACAAAACGCTGGTGCGGCCAGACTTGGAATTTGGGTACAGTTCTGGTCGCCATATTTGGGGAAGGATGTGGAAGCATTGGAAAAGGTGCAGATGAGATTTACCAGGATGTTGCCTGGTCTGGAGGGAAGGTCTTATGAGGAAAGGCTGAGAGACTTGAACCTATTCTCATTGGAAAGAAAAAGGTTAAGGGGGGATTTGATAGAGACATACAAGATGATCAGAGGATTAGAAATGGTAGACAGTGAAAGTTTTTTTCCTAGGATGATGACGTCAGCTTGTACAAGGGGGCATAGGTACTAATTGAGGGGTGATAGATTTAAGACAGATGTCAGAGGCAAGTTCTTTACGCAGAGAGTGGTAAGGGTGTGGAATGCCCTACCTGCTAATGTAGTCAACTCAGCCACATTAGGGAGATTTAAACAATCCTTAAGTAATCACATAGATGATTTTGGGATAGTGTTGGGGGACGAGCTGAGAATAGTTCACAGGTCGGCGCAACATCAAGGGCTGAAGGGCCTGTTCTGTGCTGTATTATTCTATGTTCTTTGTTCTATGATAGGATAGTGAAGAAGGTGTTTGCTATGCTTTTCTTTATTGGTCAGGCATTGACTAAAGGAGTTGGGAGGTCATGTTGCAGCTGTACAGGATGTTGGTTGGGCCACATTTGGAATATTGTGTGCAATTCTGGTCTCCTTCCTATCGGAAAGATGTTATGGAAGTTGAAAAGGTTCAGAAAAGAATTACAAGAATGTTGCCAGGTTTGGAGGATTTGAGCTATAGTGACAGGCTGAATAGGCTGTGGCTATTTTCCTGGACCATCAGAGGCTGAGGGGTGACCTTATAGAGGTTTATAAAATCATGAGGGGCATGGATAGGATAAGTAGACAAAGTCTTTTCCCTCGGGTGGGGGAGTCCAGAACTAGAAGGCATAGGTTAGGGTGAGAGGGGAAAGATATAAATGTGACCTAAGGGGCAACCTTTTCACACAGAGGGTGGCGCATCTATGAAATGAGCTGCCAGAGGAAGTGGTGGAGGCTAGTACAATAGCAGCATTTAAAAGGCATCTGGATGGGTATATAAATAGGAAGGCCTGAGAGGGATATGGGCTGGGAGCTGGCAAATAGGACTAGATTGGGTTGGGATATCTGGTTGGCATGGATAAGCTGGAATGAAGGGTCTGTTTCCGTGCTGTACATCTCTATGACTCTATGCCTTCACCAACCAACAAACACCAAACTTCACTAAATCCCATCTACCTGCACATTGTCTGTAGTCTATTTGCTCTGGCATTTTAAGTACTCATACAGATGCTTCTTAACTTGTTGTGCGAGTACCTGCCTCCAGTATATGCAAGTTCCATATTTTGGCCACTCTCTTAGTGGATTTTTATTTCTCAGATCTCCTCCAAACTACTTGCTCCTCACTATAACTCTTCCCCTCTTGTCTTAGACATATCAGCTACGTGGAAGAGATTCTCACAATCTACTCTGGCTGTGCTCCTCATAATTTTGCATTCATCAATGAGATCCCCTTAGCATCAAGAAAAATGTTAACCTACTATTTGTTCCAAAGCTTGTTCCTTTAAATTGCTCTGGCATTTCCAGTTTTGTGTATTGCCAATCACTGTGTCATCCTGCATTAGAATCATCAGATTGCATGAAGCGATTGCACCATGACAACTCCGAGCAAAACAGAGGTTTTACGAGTTTCACATTTGCCACATTACCCCACTGCTGCACTTCTAAAAATATTAAATGTATTGGTCAGATCAGCTCTGATAAATGAATCAACACATAACATGTAAATCTCCTTTCTTTTTGTCTCTAGCCATGTTATCACCGTTGTTTTCGATTATTCCGTTTGGTGGCATTTCTTTTCTGATCAATCTATCTTCTGATTCTGTGGCCTTAAATGTTGTAACATTTTCAAACATATTGAACGCAAGGTTGGAGATTCAAAGCATTAAATAAATTAATATCTTTGTCTTTAGAAAAAAAAATGCATTTCTTGCCTCCTCCTTAATTGAAATCAATGTCATCATTTCTTCAGCCTTTGAAACTGACAAGATTTCACTTCCAAACCAGATAGATGAACATACAAAGTAGCAGCTGGAGTAAGCTATTCAGCCCCTTTGTTCTGCAACTTAATAAAGTCATGGCTGATCTGATTGTAACCTCAAATCCACACTAATAACATTTTCACCCCTTACTTAATTAGAACATATTTACGTCTGTCTTAAAAATATTCACGGTCTCAGCTTCCACCACCTTTCAGGGATGGAGTTCCAAACACTCCAACCTTCTGAGAGAGAAAACTAAATAGCTAAAACTTTGTTTTAAATGGGCCACCTCTGATCCCTAGTTATGGATTCTCCCATAAAGGGAAACTCCTTTCCGAATCTACCCTGACAAAACTCTTCACGACTTTATATGTTTCAATCAAGTTGCCTTTTACTCTTCTAAACTCGGCTAGGTATAAGCCCAACCTGCCCAACCTATCCTCAAAAGACATGCTGCTCATCATTTAGTAATCGTTCCCTGAACTGTCTCCAATCCCTTTACATCTTTCCTTGTGTAGGAGTATAAACTGCCTCTTACTGGGGATGGAGACTCAGGAGGAGAAAGTGAGGTCTGCAGACGCTGGAGATCAAAGCTGAAACTTTATTGCTGGAACAGCACAGCAGGTCAGGCAGCATCTAGGGAACAGAAGATTCGACGTTTCGGGCACATGCCCTTCTTCAGGAATGAGCAGAGAGTGTTCAGCAGGAGAAGATAAAAGGTAGGGAGGAGGGACTTGGGCTGAACACTCTCTGCTCATTCCTGAAGAAGGGCATGTGCCCGAAACGTCGAATCTTCTGTTCCCTAGATGCTGCCTGACCTGCTGTGCTGT
>NC_057723.1:81366927-81377832 GCF_004010195.1 Chiloscyllium plagiosum
AGCAGACTGGGATCACGGATAGTTAGGTCAGGATCACAGTGCAGCAGACTGGGATCACGGATAGTTAGGTCAGGATCACAGTGCAGCAGACTGGGATCACGGATAGTTAGGTCAGGATCACAGTGCAGCAGACTGGGATCACGGATAGTTAGGTCAGGATCACAGTGCAGCAGACTGGGATCACGGATAGTTAGGTCAGGATCACAGTGCAGCAGACTGGGATCACGGATAGTTAGGTCAGGATCACAGTGCAGCAGACTGGGATCACGGATAGTTAGGTCAGGATCACAGTGCAGCAGACTGGGATCACGGATAGTTAGGTCAGGATCACAGTGCAGCAGACTGGGATCACGGATAGTTAGGTCAGGATCACAGTGCAGCAGACTGGGATCACGGATAGTTAGGTCAGGATCACAGTGCAGCAGACTGGGATCACGGATAGTTAGGTCAGGATCACGGTGAAGCAGACTGGGATCACATTTAATTAGGTCAGGATCACAGTGAACCAGACTTGACCTCTCCGCCTCCACCCTACTCCGACCTATCACCCTCACCTTGACCTCTTTCCACCTATCACATTTCCAACGCCCCTCCTCCAAGTCCCTCCTCCCTACCTTTTATCTTCTCCTGCTGAACACTCTCTGCTCATTCCTGAAGAAGGGCATGTGCCCGAAACGTCGAATCTTCTGTTCCCTAGATGCTGCCTGACCTGCTGTGCTGTTCCAGCAATAAAGTTTCAAGATGGAGACTCAGGAGGCAGGCAGGATTCATGCAGACTTTATTGGGCTTTTGCCCGAAACGTCGATTCTCCTGCTCCTCGGATGCTGCCTGGCCTGCTGTGTTTTTCCAGCACCACATTTTTCAACTCTGGTCTCCAGCATCTGCAGTCCTCACTTTCTCCCAGACTTTATTCTTATTCAAGCAGCAACCAGTTAATGCAGGGGGAGGGCCAAAAGTCTTCCCCCAATCTGGCCTCGAAGTGAGAACCCAGTCATTCTTTGAATCTTACATGCAGATCAGAAGAGAGATCAATACACTCTCTGGTTTTTACAGTGAAATACAGCATTTTTATACATTTTGTGTTGTAATAATCACATACAATATGGGCACTGTGTTCTTCCCCGTATTCTATACATCCAATCGTATGAAACATTTAATTGACATCTCCAGGTTCCCATGATCTCATGGTGTTTAACAGACATTGTAATCTTCAGGCCTTGAGATCTTTCTATGTATCCTATTAATCCACATTCCAAAGTTACTGGTTATACTCCTTCAGACCTTCCCAGACTTGCTTATCTCTAAGGACTACTTGAATTCTGTTATTATCGTATTCCATGTGCTATCTCTATCAAATTCTGTTATTCCTCTTATATTTTGCACTTTCCAGTTATATATATATAATGTATATATATAAAAGAAAGTTGGTTCTAACTAACTGCTATAAGATTTGTAATATTAATTTCTACAGTTATATGTGAAGTTATACAGTTACGTCTACTGTTAGCACTTTTTAACTGCGAATAATCTATTTTGTTAAAAATCACAAGTACAAATAAATCCATTTGACTAGAACCTGGTGTTGTGTGATTTTTAACTGTCCACCATAGTCCAACACCAACACCCCCACATCATAGCTACAATCTACTTTGTGCCATACATTTTTGTTAAGAGATAAGGAAAGTGTTTCCTGAGATGAATTTTCACATCTATGTTTTAATGTTTTTCCTTTATACTCCTATTATATTTTGGTTATATATGTATCTATAAATACGTTTCTGTGATTATCTGATGAATCTTTAACTGGAACCTATTTCTTATTATTGTGAGTAACTTCAAAGAAACAATTGCTTAGTACAAAACAATTTTTCAGCTGTTGCTTTCACAGTCAAGCTGACTGTTTCATGGACTAAGATTTATACCCCTCATTCCAACTTATGTTGTTCACCTAATGGGACAACATCCTTTTATTAATGAGGGTGTAATCAATCACTTATTATAGTTTAATGAACTTGCATCTATCCTTCGACATCTTTTTCTGAAACTGTCTCGGATAGTTGTTTGAAGTAACCCAGTTCAAAGGTACCATTGTGCTTCACTTAAATGCAGGAGCAGGCATTTAATTCTGTTTATCCCTTGTTGGCCATTTTGTGTTTTTCAAACATAGGCAGCCCTTACACCTTGAATAAGATGACCAATACTGTGCTCCTGGTGCAATCTCACCAGTGCCCTGTATAACTGAAATACAATCTCACCACCTCTTTATTTAGTTCCCCTCATGATCTATGATAACATTCTGTTCACATTTCTAAACAGCTTTTCTATTTGCATACTAACCTTTTGCAATTCATGCATGGCAGATCCCACTGCATTTCAGAGCTCTGTAATATCTCACCTTTTAGATAACATGTTTTTCTCTTCTTCCTGTCAAAATGGACAAGTTCACATTTTCTTACATTATATTATTTCCATCACATCTTTACCCACTAATTTAATTTTTTAATATATTTTTCAACTTCGTTTGTTTTCTCTTCACAACTTAATTGCGTACCTATCTAGCAACCATGTCTTCTGTCCTTTCTTCCAAGTCATGGAGTCCTAGAATTATGCAACATAGAAACAGACCCTTCAGTCCAACTAGTCCACGCGAGGATGTTCCCAAACTAAACTGGTCCCACATGCCTGCATTTGACCCATATCCCTCCAAACCTTTCCTATTGATGTATTTATCCAAATGTCTTTTAAGTGTTGTAACTGTACCTGTATCCATCACTTCCTCTGGTAGTTCATTCAACACATAAACCACTCTGTGTAAAAAAGTTGTCCCTCATATCCTTTTCAAAACTTTCTCTTCTCACCTTAAAAATATGCTGCCTAGCTTTGAACTCCCTGACCCTAGGGAAAAGACCTATGCTGGTCACCTTATTTATATTCCTCTCATTTAATAAATCTCTATAAGGTCATCCCTCAACCTCCTAAGCTCCAATGAAAAAAGTCCCAGCCTATTCCTCCTGTTCTTATATCTCAAACCCTCCATTCCCAGAAACATCCTGGTAAATCATTTGTGAACCCTCTCCAATTTAATAATATCCTTCCTATAGCAGAGCAACCAGAGCTACACACAGTACTCCAGAAGAGGCCTCACCAAAGTCCTGTACAAACTCAATATGACATCCCAACACCTATCGTCAAAGGTCTGAGTAATGAGTGCAAGCATGCTAAGTGCCTTCTTAACCACCTTGCCTAACTATTATTTAAATACATTGTAAATATTTGAGATTTCAGCACTGATCCCTATGGGATATGATTCATTACATCTTGACAATCTGAAAAAAATTTAGACCTATTCACTGCTTCATGTTAGGCAACCAATCATCTGTCCATATCAATATGTTGCCATCTACACTATGAGTTTTTTAAAATTTCCTGCAATAACTTTTTGATTTGGTACCTTATCAAATGCTTCTGAAACTCTAAGCACAGTGCATCCACTGGTTCCACTTTACAGCCCAATTACCTTCTCAAAGAACGATACAGTGGCCTAACATGATCTCCATTTCACAGAACCATGTTGACTCTGCCTGATTACTTTGAACTTAATCAAAAATCCTGTTATATGTTCTTCAATAATAGCTTCTAATGTTTTCCTTTTACAGATGTTATACTAAATAGACTTGCAGTTTCCTGCTTTCTGTGTCCCCTCCCGTGTTGAATAAAGGAGTTACAATCGCTATCATTTAATCTAATGGGCCCTTCACCAAATCTGGAAAATTAAAACCAATGCATCAACTGTCTCACTGACCATTTCTTTTCGGACTGTAGAATGAAGTCCATCAGGCCCAGGACTTTTGTCAACTTGCATCTCCAACAATTTACTCAATATCACTTCTCTGGTGATTGTGATGTTCCTGTGTTCCTGCCTTCTTTCCATTTTCTGATTTATTGCTGCTTCTGGGCTGTCACTTATATCCTCCATAGCGAAGACAGATGCAGATACTTGTTATTATAGCTCTTTCATTGAGTGATTTTTAGGACCACACTTAAGAGTTTGGTTTCAAGACAGACTGATCAAGAAGAAGGCAAAGACAAGCACTGTCTTCAAACCTAGGCTTTTAAATAAGTCTTGTTTAGTACATGTTAACACCACATACAATGCATAGTAATCTGAGATCTACCATATTCTGGTCTAAATGTTACATTGTTATGAGACTGTTATTTCTGTGTGCTGTCCTCTTCAAATCTAATTAACTCCTCCTATACTATTATATTCATGCCCGTTCCCTTTGACATCTTTGTAAGGATGTTAAAACATGCTAAACCTTGACACAACACCCCTCTGCAACCTTATTTTCCCTCTGTCACAAACATTGTTTAACATTTTTATACATCCTCACGAGTTACGTGATTTTGTTTACATTTGTTTTCACAATGTTCTTTTCTTTATGTATCACATCTCTCCCCAAGTCGTTGGCTTTATTCATCTGTGGTCACAGGTAGCCATTTAATGTCTATGACAGGGTATAAACATATATGAGGTAAATTTACTGATCTTTCTGTTCCTCTTCTGGTTTCCATTAGATATTTAATCAATCTGATAGCCTGATCACATGGCCTGAATGGGTATTCTTTGCATTGATGTGAATGCAGAAATATGTGGGTGGTTAGGTTGTTTAGACCATAAGACAAGAAGAAATGGGAACTGAAGTAGGCCATTCAGCCCCTTGAGCCTGCCCTGCCAATCAATACGATCATGGCTGATCTGACAATCCTCCTGTCAACTTTCCTGCCCTTTCCCCGTAACCCTTAATCCCCTGACTGATCAAGAATCTATTGGGTGAAAGTGAGGATTGCAGATGCTGGAGATTAGGGTCGAGAGTGTGGTGCTGGAAAAGCACAGCAGGTCAGGCAGCATCTGAGGAGCAGTAAAATCGACGATTCAGGCAAAAGCCTTTCATCAGGAATCTGAGAATCTATCTCAACCTTTGATATACATAAGGAATCTGTCTCCACAGCTGTCTGTGGCAAAAGTTCCAAAGACTCACAACTTTCCGAGAAGAAATTTCTCCTCATTTCAATCTTAAATTGGCATCCCTCCATTCTGAGACTATGCCCCTGATTTAGATTTTAGATTTTATTTTCATGTGTACACAAATACAAACGTGTATAATGTTGCCACATCCTAGGTACCTTGACCTAGGTAGAAAACAAAGTAATAAGAGAAATGAGAGTTAAAAAGTTAATCACTACTTCATAAAATAGTAGAAAAATTAAAGAAATAGGTAATAGTTTACATTAAAATCTTTCATAGTTTACACCAGGAAAACAATGGAATAAGTTAAAAGTTCAACAGTCTTTGATGAGTCCTCTGCTTGTCTCACTATGATGTCTGTTAATAATGTTCTCTGGTCCTAGACTTTCCCGTAAGGGGAAATATCCTCTCAGCATTACCCTGTCAATCCCCTTAAGAATCCTATATATTTCAATGAGATCACCTCTCATTCTTCGAAACTCCATTAAGTAGAGCCCCAACTGCAGCAGCATGGTGGCTCAATGGTTAGCAGTGCTGCCTCACAGCGCCAGGGACCTGGGTTTGATCCCAGCCTCGGGTGACTGTCTGTGTGGAGTTTGACATTCTCTCCATGTCTGCGTGGGTTTCCTCCGCGTGCTCCAGTTTCCTCCCACAGTCCAAAGATGTGCAAGTTAGGTGAGTTAACTGTGCTAAATTGCCCATACTGTTCAGAGATGTATAGGTTAGATGCATTAGTCAGTGGTCTGGGTCTGGATTGGTTACTCTTCGAGTGTCAGTGTGGACTTGTTGAGCCGAAGGGCCTGTTTCCACACTATAGGGATTCTATAAATAAAACCTGTTTAACCTTTGCTCATAAGATAATTCTTTCAGACCAGAAATCTTCTCAATGAACCTTCTCTGAACCACCTTAATGAAATGATGTCTTTTTTAGATAAGGGGTCCAAACTGCCCACTGTACTCCAGATATGGTCTCACCAGCACCTTATGCCATTACATTAAGATGTCCTTACTACCATGCTTGAACCCTTTTGAAATAAGGGTCAATATTTCATTAGCCTTCCTGAGTACCTACTGCCTATGTAGGCTGTCTCTATGTTTTATGCTGACCCCTAAGTCCCAAGTCCCCTTCTACTGTTATTCTTTTTCCAGTTAAATAATAGCCTGTTCTTTTGTTCTCCCTTCCAAAATGAACAACTTCACATTTTCCCACCTTCTATTCCATTTGCCAACATTTTGTCAATCTATTTAATATTTCTCTGTAAACTGTTTGTATCCTTCTTACAATTCATTTGCCACCTGGTTTTGTGTCAGGTGCAAATTTGACTACAGTACACTCACTTCCTTCCTTCAAGTCATTAATATGTATTTTAAACCGTTGCAGCAGTTTCTTCTTCATCATTAGCATCTAGATCAGTTGATGGTGTTACTCCTGCAAGAAAAGAGTGATGTTATTCATCCATAGGTAGTTGTTCCCATATGCCCCATTATAGTAATGACTTGTTCTTTAAGATTCTGTTCCAATGCACAATTATACATGTTAGCTTGGGAACTATTTAGCTCAATGTTTATGTATTCTTTAGGCTGCAGCACATCTCTGAGAAGTAATCTCCTTTCCTGCATTAAACACCTTGTTGGACTAAAGCTGAACAATTTCTGACTTCATTGATGTGAAATTTTGCAACTACACCTGTGACAGGATACTGTTACATTGACTTGCTTAGAACTTTGAATGCAAATTCTCAGACACAGTATATTTTTGAAACATGAGTTCTGTTTCCTCTGGTCAAATACTCTATTGTTCTTCAGTCAACTCTTTCTGTAGAACGTGTGGAAGATTTGGTGTATAATACTTCTTGAACAAAGTTCTAGACTCTGTATCCACTGATATTTGAACTGTTCATTCCAGAGTAGATCCTTTGTTGACTGAAAAAGTTAAGTGATAGATTTATCTAATTAATCAAACATGATTTTATCATAAATAAGATTGTCATATGTATCCATGCTTACATGGTTGAATGGTACACAAAGTTCATTGATTAAGCTATCCACAGTTTATTTAAGAGTGGTATTTGTTAACTATGATATCACCAGGGTTAGCTTCATTCTTGATGTGAAAATTGATCAAAAGCTGTTATGAGACTGTTAAATGATATTTGCTTCTCACTGGTCTATTGCTTGTGTAACGCAGGATCTAATATTCTTCCCATATAATGGAGAAGTGGGCTAACCTGTTCTGCCTTTGATTTAGCATCCAATTCTAAAGCTGTCCAAAACATGAGGAATTGAGCTTTCCTTATTTGTCAAGTTGCTGTTTTATCTCATAGAGTCACAGAGATATACATGGAAACAGGGCCTTTGGTCCAATTCGTCTTTACCAACCAGAAATCCCAAATTAATCTGGTCGCATTTGCCAGCAATTAGTCCATATCCTTCCAATTCATATAAACATCCAGATGCCTTTTAAACATTATAATTATACCAGCCTCCATCAGGTCACCGATCAGCCTCAGATACTCCAGGGAAAACAGCCCCAGCCTATTCAACCTCTCCCTATTGCTCAAACCCTCCAACCCTGGCATTCTTGTAAATCTTTCTGAACTCTACCAAGTTTCATAACAGCCTTCCCATAACAGGGAGACTAAAATTGCACACAAAAGTGGCTTAACCAATGTCCTGTATAGCTGCAAAATGACTTCCCAACTCCAAAACCCCTCAATGCATTGACCAATAAAGGCAAGCATACCAAATGCCTTCTTCACTATCCTATGTGCCTGAGACTCTACTTTCAAAGAACTATGAATGTGCACTCCAAGATCTCTTTGTTCAGCAAATTCCCCAGGACCTTACCATTAAGTGCATTAAATGAATCCAATATCTTGGATTCCTCTGATGATAAGATTGGTACTGGTGAGATTTGCTGATAGTAGCACAACTCCCTGGGGATACTGTGCTGTAATTTAGTCCCCACTCTTCCTTGAGACATCCACAAATATGAAAACTTGTTTAAACCACTGGATTTCCCAAAACTACCTCGCTATTTTTGGTTAAACATTATGCACATAAGATTTTTTTTCCATTTACAAGTAAGTAACTGATTACTACAATTTTTCTTAAGCATTAGCAAAACATAGACAAGTTAAATTGCTAATCTATAACTGTATAGCTGAAATTTTACACCTTTTAAAAATTCCCACACACCTATGGAGAGATGGAATGTTCGGCTGAAATATCTTTATTGGTTTTTTAAGTTCTGATGAAAATGAATACATGACACATGCGTTCTCATAAAATGCAAATTTATTAGTTTCAACTACTTAATTTATATTAAGATTACTTACTAGCTTAATAAAGTGATTACTTTGATATATCCCATGTGATAGCCAGCACTTGGAGCTTGATACGAATTTCCACAGCATCAATCACCAATCACCCAGTCCGATAGTGAATTCCGACAAACTGTCAAAAGTCCCTGATATTAATAGTATACTGGATTAGATACTGAATTGCCCGTTGGGAGTACTTTTCCCAAGCATTTCTGGTGTCATGCACTACAACAGACACACAAAGGTGGACAAGACATAATATTATAGTGGATGACAAAACAAATCAGGGAACAGCAGCTTGAAGTATCATGGTGATTGAGTGGTTAGCACTGCTGTCTCATAGCACCAGGAACCAGAATTCAAATCCTGGCTTAGGTTACCTAGTGTGGAAACAGGCCCTTTGGCCCCACAAGTCCCCACACAGATCCTCCAAAGAGCAACCCACCCAGACCCATTTCCCTCTGACAAATGCACCTAACACTATAGGCAATTTAGCATGTCCAATTCACCTGACCTGCATATCTGTGGGAGGGAACTGGAGCACCCGGAGGAAACCCGCACAGAGAGAATGTGCATACTCCACACAGACAGTCACCCGAGGCTGGAATCGAACCTGGGACACTGGTACTGTGAGGCAGCAGTGCTAACCACTGAATCACCGTTTGACTCTGGCTTAGGTGACTGTATGTGTGGAGTTTATACATTCTCCATGTGTCTGCCTGGGTTTCCTCTGGGTCCTCTGCTTTCCTCCCATAGTCCAAAGATGTGTAGGTTAGGTGAGTTGTCCATAGTGTTGGTTGCATTAGTTAGGGGAAGGGGGCTGGGTGGGTTACACTTCAGAGGGTCGGTGTGGACTTGTTGGATCAAAGGGCCTGTTTCCACTCTTTAGGTAATCTAATTATTTCAGATCACAGATATTGATGAATTATTTCCTTTTGCTTTCTTTCAATTCTTTCTTAAATGTTGCTGATGACATGAGGTTGTTGCTACCCTGATTCTTGATTTTCCCTTTACCCATTGACAATTGACACTTTCAGTGCCTCTGAATGTGGTTTTCCCTTTGCCTTGTGACAGAGTATTTGCAGAGTGAGTAGCTTACAGAAGGAAGGTAAGAGAGAGTAACTAGCTGCTAGGGATTTTCATTTAATTTGCCGTCCAGGAGGGAGAGAAGGAGAATTGCTGCTTTCTCTTTCCACACCAGGTTTTTCTACTTCATTGTCCACACAAAAGGCTGTGTGTCACCTTCCCAGAAACTAATCAGGAAGTTGTTACTATGTTGAACTCTCATAACCCCACAACAACTGGTGCTAATTGAAAAGCTAATCAAAAGACCGACTCAGGACAGAGTCACACAAACACACGCAGGTACTGCCAACTTGTCCGGAAATCTCCCTCACTGTTTCAGTAAGGTAACATTATCGATAGAACTCACAACGTGCTGCAGTAACTTGTTTTCTTTAAACTGCAGTTATCTTCTGACAGTTTCCTTGGCTTAAAGCAGAATCATTTTTCATTTTTCACTCTACGATCCAAAAGATAAACCTTACTTGAGGTTGCTGATTCGTTTCTGGATTAGAAGATGATTATTAGAAATTTGATTTCCTTGAACTATGTTAATTTTATTGCATATGTTTGCATTTTTTGTGGATTAAAGGTATTTTTATAAAGATTGTTGCTGACGTACTAAAGGTGAAAGTCGTTGAAGCTTCTGTTCATTTAAATGCTGTTAGGTAAAGGTATCTTTCCATCTTTCCTTTACCAAAATGGTGTCCTCATAGAGATGGATAAAGATATTCCTTTTAAAAGATGTTACAGGATTTTCAAAGGCTCGGTGGGTAGAATTTCTCAACATGGCTTCAATCAATAAAATTCATAGACATTTTCAGGAAATCGCAGACAGTTACCATGACTTCAATCACACCATTATTTTCTAATCTGATATATATTTGCACCGAGTTCAGCACAATATGATCAGATCAATGCTGTGTTTGTTTGTATTCAGTGCAGTTTTATAAACAATTAAACTTGATAAACTCATAACTACTTGTTCAAAGTTTGTGCGAAGATTTGTAGCTCGGGTGCTCGTTGTTGTGGTTCTGTTCGCCGAGCTGGAAGTTTTTGTTGCAAACGTTTCGTCCCCTGGCTAGGCGACATCATCAGTGCTTGGGAGCCTCCTGCGAAGCGCTCCTTTGATGTTTCCTCCGGTGTTTATAGTGGTCTGTCCCTGCCGCTTCCGGTTGACAGTTTCAGCTGTCCGCTGTAGTGGTTGGTATATTGGGTCCAGGTCGATGTGTTTGTTGATGGAGTTTGTGGATGAATGCCATGCCTCTAGGAATTCCCTATGATAGTAGTGTTATGTAGATGATCATAGGGCAAGCCAGACAGAGAACAGCCAGGGAATTCCTAGAGGCATGGCATTCATCCACAAACTCCATCAACAAACACATCGACCTGGACCCAATATACCAACCACTACAGCGGACAGCTGAAACTGACAACCGGAAGCGGCAAGGACAGACCACTATAAACACCGGAGGAAACAACAAAGAAGCG
>NC_057723.1:81378226-81390852 GCF_004010195.1 Chiloscyllium plagiosum
TGTGCAAAACTAATGTAGTGTACAAAATATTATGCAAGGACTGCACTAAACACTATATAGGACAAACAGGAAGACAGCTAACGATCCGCATACATGAACATCAACTAGCCACGAAACGACACGACCAGCTATCCTTAGTAGCCACACACGCAGACAACAAGCAACATGAATTCGACTGGGACAACACTACTATCATAGGGCAAGCCAGACAGAGAACAGCCAGGGAATTCCTAGAGGCATGGCATTCATCCACAAACTCCATCAACAAACACATCGACCTGGACCCAATATATCAACCACTACAGCGGACAGCTGAAACTGTCAACCGGAAGCGGCAGGGACAGACCACTATAAACACCGGAGGAAACATCAAAGGAACGCTTCGCAGGAGGCTCCCAAGCACTGATGATGTCGCCTAGCCAGGGGACGAAACGTTTGCAACAAAAACTTCCAGCTCGGCGAACAAAATCATAACTACTTGCATCCTTCTACCCAAAACCTTGAACGTTAACAATTTAGCTCGCTTCACTATTAAGGCTTTAATAACTTCAGTCTTGCAAACAATTTTTACTTGCAAATTTTCTTCAATCAATCAATCAATGTACTTTACATCTGTCACTGAATAATTTTCCCGACTTGCTTATAAATTTTCCATCAGACAAATAGTCTAAAGCCATTAAATGACTACTAAAATCCTTACCTGTACTGCCCAGACTAGTTTCTTGTGTTCTTCTGTAAGGTTGGTCTAAAATCCTGAAACCGCAAAGCAACACACCTCCCCAAGCTTTTTTCTCCCTATCATAAACAAGGCTTAAGCTGCAAAAAATGTTACAAATTGGAAGGTAGTTTCATAGATATTTTCCAGTTCTCTACCCACATAGTGGAGAGATGAAGACGTTTTCATCTCTTCTATGATTGCAAATTGTGCCATTGTGCTTTGAAGTATCATAGCTACTTTTGCCAATATGAGAACACAGATGATTGGGCTCTTAATGCACTTCAAAATGTGATAGATATGTGATAGTACCACTTTGATCAGCAGTAGAATGATAGAGCATGATCAAGGATCTAGGATTGCATTACTTTAAAAGAAACATTTCTCTGTAATGATCTGAGATATTTCTTTTTCCAATTAGATGGTTATTTTTATGAAGGGCTGTGTGTGTGTGCGTGTGTGTGTGCGTGCGTGTATGTACACACTCTGAAGGCCTATCCTGTTGTTCAACCCCAGCTGGAGTGCCTCAGGTGTGTGGAACGAAGTGGCGAGAGCTGCAAATTGTTCCCAAAATTCCCAGTTTAAAACAATGTCCTCAGAAACACCATCAAAACATTTTAAACCTTCAAGTAATGTTCCATATTTTCACAATGTTCTTCACCATTGTGTAGTTTTTGGGAATGATTCAATAAGAGGCATTCAGGAACAGAAACAGACTCCCCTCACCTGTACATGTGTACAATAGATTTAAATAGACAAGTCCACTGTACACTACAGAAAGTAAAACTTTAAATTTTCACCACCTTAGGATATTCCAAAGTGCTTTAGAACCAAGGAAGTTCTTTTGGAGCATAGTCTCTGTTGAACGCAGTACAGTGGCAAAGTTGCAGTCAGCAAAGTCACACAGACAACAAGCTTACATGGCTAAGACATCAAGTGAAGTTGACACCTCACCCATAAAATTGCACATCAACATATCTGTGAGGCAAGGGAAGAAAATCAGAAATAGAGGGTAGATAAACGTGCACCAATCTGAATTTTCCTGCATTAGTCACAATCCTGACATTAACCTTAAATCTGGTTTGAGAATTTGGAAATGACCATGGCAGATCTTCACTTCTGATCTTTCTGGGTGTGGCCAATTCTAAAGTTGCTCCCAGATGCTCCATCCAATTCAAGCTGACCAAGAAAATAGGAGGTCCTAATGGAGGGACTGCAGCAAAGACCAGCTGCCAGTCTGACAGGTGTTATGACTATGGCAACGAACCCTTCTGTTAATTAAAGTAAACACCCAGAAAAGCTCACCTCGCCTCATAATCTATTAAAATATGAAAGACAGAGAACTCCCAAATTCCACTATTTGTAGAAAATAATCTCAATTTATTCTTTACCTCCAAAAGTGAACATTAAACAACAACCATTCACAAATCTAAGCCCCCTTCCCCACTTTCTGTTAACTACTTATTACCTGCCTCCAACTCTACAACACTGTTCCAACAAAATGCTTACTAAAATTACATCAACTTGATTTCAAAGCCAAACAGCAGCTGTCATCTTTGGTGTTTGTCTTCTTTCAGCTGAAGATCTCCCTGGGTTGTCTTCTTTATTTTTACTGGGAAGATGTTTCATATGAAAATGTAACTTTGATAGAGAGTGCTTCAATATTTTGGGCCTCTCTCTTGAAAGCAGTGAATCCTCAATGGAGTTATTCTGTCTGACTTACAAACTACCTGCCTATTTTATACTCCAATTTCAGATCGTCTCATTGGTTTGATGCTGACAAAACAATAAATTCAAACTCGATTGGGTTTTAGTTTCTTGGGGCATAATTTAAATAGATTGGTTAAATTTGAATTGTTGAAACAGCAATCAACTCAGGTATCTATTTCACAGCCACATATTACATATTTTCAATTTTCCAGGACACTCTGAGACTGCTAGTTAGTCATATGACAGGTGCTTGTCAGCTCGCAGTTCAAAACAGCATTCACTGTCTCTTACAGGTACAGTACACGCCTTCAACTTCATTACACATGGAACAGTGGCTAATATCAAGACAGATTCAAGATTGTGAGGGTGCCTTAGAGTTAAGGTGAAGTATGCGGCAATGGGGAGAAATTTAAACAATACATAGCCATAGCTGTTAAGCCATTATAGTTCAGGGACTTGCTGTTGGAGTCCTCATGTTTCAATAAGTCTATCCTGTGGTGAGTGAAAGGAGATGTCAATGATCCTATAGCCAGTGATTGGGAGGCCACGGCAAGTTAATTGGAACCAGTCCAGTGGGAAGCTCATTCACCGTTCATAAGTTCCTTGTGGAACAATGGCCTTATAACAAGTGGCCAGTTAATGGGCCTAATTAGCTACCTGGCACGGTTGGGCACTTAACCACTGTCACATTGACCCGACCACTGGCAAAAACCTCTTGAAATGGAAATGTGTTGGATGGCTGACTTGTTGTTTTATTTTACAACTTTGCTTCCAGTCCTGCCTCCAAACTGACCTTCCCAGGTTGGAAAATTGCAGCGAGCAGTTTCTGTTCCAGTTGTCATGCTCTAGGATGATTTAGATTTTTTTTGCAGAAGGTATGTGCTGCCATTTGTTATTTCCAAAATGTGTGAGTTCGTCAGGGACATGGATGATCTAGTGTTCATGAGGATCACCAGGATCCGGTCTAACAAAAGGAGTTTTGTCAAGTACACAAGGTGTCATTTATTGCATCCTTGTGAGTATGTACAGGTTATGAGAATTGGCTCAACATTACCACAAAAACTATGAATCCTCAGACATTTGAGAGGTAGTTAATGTGTTTGGTGCAAGTAGTTTTTCCAGCAGTCCGCTAAGTAGTTTGTGAACATTAGGGATAATAACATTGGGAGCGTTTTATTTTCTGATGTTTGTGCACTGTACCAGTCTTAGGTCTGCCTCTCTCGAAATCCTACTCTACTTTCCCCCATCTCATCACAGTAGGTGGTGCATATTGTAATCAGACTCTTTCAGATTCATATACAATTGGATGTGGTGGAATATGAGCTATTTTAAAGTATATGTTGAACTGAATCTTAATGTGCTTAAGTTCACAGGACAGCCCCATAGTGGGAAATGAATCCACAGACATTTGAAAGGTAGTTAATGTGTTTTGTGCAAGTAGATTTACAGCAGTCCACTTATGTGTCCATTAGGGATAATAATGTTGGGAGTATCTTATCTCCTGATGATTGCATACTGTCTGAAATTAGGTAGAGTCTCAACACTGAAAACATATAACCTAGAATTTGGAAATGGAAGTGCTCAGGAAGGCAGTGCAGTAGAAAAGTTTAAAAAATAAGAGGCACAAAAGATATAATTCTGTCATGGGCTGTAGGACAAAATACAAAGACATTGTCCCAGATATTCTGAGCTGGATTGAAAACCCTATTCCAATCCTGGATTGGATTAAATTTTACTCACTTAACCTTTGGTGACTTCTGCGCAAAAGTGTCCTGGACAGGGGCTTTCTGTTATAAACCTACCCAGGAATCCAAAACAGAATTAGCCTAACTACTATAGCTTTTGCAATTGTCCATGTACACAGTTCTGCAATTTAAATATCCAGCAACACAGCCAACCACTTTGAAAGCTCCTATGGTGGTGTTGGGTTCCAATGTGGTAGAGATGGGAGAGGTATCATCCAGTGTGTCTGTGTGTGTGTGTGTTTGTGTGCACGCATGTGTGCATGCATGAGTGTGTGTGTGCGTGTCCTCAAGAGTGTGAGGTGTGTGTGCAAATGTGTGTCGTCGTGTGTACATGTGTGCGTCTGTGTGTATGTGTGCGTGCATGCATGGTTGAATAGTGAATGTAATGTTTAGTTTAATAGCCACCCAAGGGTTAGACTAGGTTTTCAATCCTGTCACCTTTTCTGGGTAACTAAAAGTTTAGGTGCATCTGTGCCCTCTCTATGATTCACTTGGTTGGCTCCATATATACAGACGTCTCCCATCGGAGTCAGCTGCATCTTGGATTCCTAATGCTACTGATGAACAACCATTCCATGTTGCAGACAAAACTCTCTGCCCTTTGGAATAGCTGGGTCCATATTTTCTCAGAATTAAATGCAGTAGACCATCGAGATGGTTCAATCTTCTCTCTCTTTTAGCTACATACATTGTTCCAAATAAACTCAAAGAACTGCTAATGTGAGTGAGGCAAGAGCAGGCTTTGGGTTAATCCTGCCTTTTTTTAGCTTAACTTGAGCATATTTCCAGGTGAATGGGAACTCATTTGGAAAGTTTGAAATTTTTACATCCCAAATTAACTCAGGATTCAACTCCAGTTTCTGGCTTTAATAGTTAGCAGAGATTTTTTTTTTTAGATTCCCTACAGTGTGGAAACAGGCCCTTCGGCCCAACAAGTCCACACTGACCCTCCGAAGAGTAACCCACCCATTTCCCTCTGACTAAAGCACCTAACACTATGGGCAATTTAGCATGGCCAATTCACCTGATCTGCACATCTTTGGACTGTGGGAGGAAACTGGAGCACCCAGAGGCAATCCACACAGACAAGGGAAGAATGTGCAAACTCCACACAGACAGTTGCCGAGGCTGGAATCGAACCTGGAACCCTGGTGCTGTGAGGCAGTAGTGCTAATCACTGAGCCACCGTGCCCCCCCCAAAAGATTTGCTGAGATGTGTAGAAATTACCTGGATCAATCAGGTGAGTGCAAGGTGGAAAAATGCTTCTTCAATGAAACTGACACGTTGGGAAGCCTTTAAAGAGTGAAACTGAATAACTTCATCCCTGTTGTGGGAGAGTCTGTTACGACAGCACTTCTTCTGAGAGTGTTTTCACTGCTTCACAGTTGTTTTCTAGCTTTTTGGAATTCACTTTAGACTTCACTCACCCTGATCTGACATTTCCTGTATTCAGCCTTCACTGTCCCGTGGCAGTAGATTATACAGCTCAATGTTGGACTCTGATTAAGAATTAGAGGAGCAGCCACAGCAGCAGCACCGACAATCCCAGAAGAATTGTAGCAGCCTTCTCCTCAGGCAGATGATGTTCTATCGGAAAAGGAATGGGACAGATATCCAGCTCAGAAAAAGTGAAATTCCCCAACACAGAGTCTAGCCAGAGGATCAGCCCCCTTAACATGTGCACCTATCAGTATCTCCAAGGCATAACCTTCCATGGCAAAGTGGCACCTGCAGCCATCTTCCCAATGGACCTGGAAGGCAAGTGTTGCCAATTTTTTATCATTATGGCAATAACTGGGGAGCCACTAAGCCAGTTACTCTCCATGGATGTCTGCAGTTTGACCTCCTGGAAGGAGAGAAAGCTGAGAGTTGTGAGTACACTAAATAGATTCTGTGGAGAGCAGGGATAAACAGAAGTCAGGGAAGGTGACTGTTGAGCATGGGTGTAAGATAGCATAAAGATGGGATTGATTGTGACTGTTGGAGAGAGATGAATGAATGGAGCTATACAAGTTGTTGTCCTGCTATGTGGGAGTTATTGGAGAGGTTAGGGTGAGAAATGATACATTAAAATGGCATGCCAAGCATCTTTCCAACTCTCCTGAGATCTCTGAATCTCTAGCAACACTACATATGTAAAAATAAAGTTTTAAAATTTATGCAGCACATTTATGACTACCGGTTGTCTAAAAGTGCATTATAACCAATTACATATCTTAATTTTAGGTTATAGTTACTGTTGAAATGTAGGAAATGTGGTCACTAATGATTGCTAAGTAAACACTCAGAATCTAAGGGTCTATTTCTTAATTGTGATAGCCTGAATCCTGGAGATAATAAGTCAGGGTAGTCAGGATTTATTGAGAAAGCCAGCAAGTGGGACACTAATGCCTGACTGCGTTTCAGTGTCATGACAAAGCTTGTTTTAAGTACAGACAAATTTTCTATCTGACATTGCCCCACATTCCACTGGCTATGGTGGATCGATGAGAAGAGTCACAGTCCGTACAAATGTTCCACTCCAAATGTAATCTGTAGCCTTCAGTGGTACCTTGCCCCATTCATGTCTGTACCTTTATTCATTTCCCCTGTGAAGAGAAGAAGAAAGGGAAGCCAATAAAATTGGACAATAAAAAGTGACAAGTTAAGACGAGTGAAAAAGTAGAGAAAAGAACAAAAATGACAGCAACCAAAAGACATTGTGTCAATGAGAGATTGACACATACAATGTCATGGGAGGTGGACTAGCAATAAGTCATTTTAATTACACATGAAGAAAAATTTAAGACAAATGTAATTAATCTAACAGTGGTGTAACAGTGATTCATAGTTCCACAATGAATAATATCCTGGAACTATGAAGATGATATTTCGCACACCTATACTCAGGTTACCACTGAAATTATAACAGTGGTCATTTTTTTATTTATTCATCGTTATAGCTCACTTTGAACAGTGAGATATCACCTCGCACTAACTGAAAATACTCTACAGTGCCACAATCATCTATTAGAAATCACAAAGAGCAGAACATTTTGCTTACTCCTTGATCATAGGTCCTTGTACCACTTTGACATTTTCCTGCAGACCTTTGAAGAAGTTGCCAGCAATATAAACCATTTAGCAACAATTTACACGAACCAGTACTCCAGCAGAGTGAGTGCATCTATTGTCATAAACATGGAAATGTTCTCTTTGAATCTCCACAAAAATTATTCATTTTTTCCCATTTAACTTCTCTTCATTATTTGATTTGACTTAAATATTACAAGATGGACTAGCATTTGTTGTCAATCGCAAATTATCCTTTGAGAAGAGGATGATGAGTTGCTTTCTTGAACTGCTGCATCCATCTGAGGCAGGTATCCCCACAGTGCTGCTAGATGGGGATCATCAGGGTTTTGTTACCATAACTGTGAAGGAACAGTGATATGGTTCCACATCAGAGTGGTTTATGGCTTCAAGGGAACATGCAGGTGGTGGTATTCTTTTTAATTTGCTGCCCTTGTTCTTCGAGACTATAAAAAGAATGGGTTGGGAATATGCAGATGAAGGAGCCTTGCTGAGTTAATGCAGTGCATCACAGGTATGGTACACACCCCTATCACTGTGCATTGCTGGTGGACGGAATAAATGTTTACAGTCCTGGATGTGGTCTTAAAAATGTGTTGCTGGAAAAGCGCTTGGCTTATGCCCGAAACTTCGATTCTCCTTCTCCTTTGATGCTGCCTGACCTGCTGCGCTTTTCCAGCAACACATTTTTAAGCTCTGATCTCCAGTATCTGCAGTCCTCACTTTCTCCTAGTCCTGGATGTGGTGCCTATCAAGCAGACTACTTTGATTTGGAATGGTGTCAAGCTTTTTGAGTATTGCTGGAGTTACACTCATCCAGGCAAAAGGACAGTATTCCATTATAATTCCTCACATGTGTGTTAAAGATGGTTAACAGGCTTTTGGGGTCACAAAATAAGTACTTGCCTTAGAATTCCTCGCCTCTGAACCTGCACTTGCAACCATGCCATTTACATAGATGGTGCGATTCAATTTCTGGTCATTTAGAAAGCCCATGATGTTAATACTCAGGGATTCAATGATGGTAATGCTATTGAATGTAAAAAAAGATGGTTAGATATTGCAGAGGATTATTGCCTGGCTCTTGCCTGGCTGATTTGTCAAGCTATTCTTTGGGATTGGGGGCTGCAAGCTGAGAGGAGGCCATGGGTGACTAATGTGAAGGGCATCAGCAATATCTGCAAGGGGGTGATATGGTAAAGCATGGATGGGAAGGGGCATGCAGAAGGTGGGGGGGGAGGGGGAGGGGGGACTCGTCCACAGTCAATTGGAGCCTGGCTTTAAGGGGGTGAGGTAATGAATTTGGCATGGCGATCTTATATACCAGGAAGGACATCAGCCCTCCTTTGCACCACCATCTCGATCATGATTTCACTGTCTGACATATTAAGAACCTGTTCATGCTTGAGCAGGTCACCTTTCTGATGAGGAATCATTCTGAGTGCTATTAATCTTCAGTCACAACACTGGACAGTTTTCCTCCATAAAAAGCATAAGACAGAGGAGCAGACGTAGGCCACTTAGAAATCTTTGATCTTTGGAATCAAGGGTTTCATTTGTGCCACGTAAATACATACATATGCATCATATTTCCATTGACGATTACCCATTCTGATAAACATTTCTCAGCTTTGGGTCAGTGGTGGTCCCTGTTCCCATCTGCTTTTCAAAACAGACAACTTCTTCAGGACAGATTTCTTCTTCCATTTAAACACTTTTGATTTACGAACACAAAGATCCCTCACTGCAGAAGTTATTAGACAAGTTAGTAAATGCTGCGACCTCCAACTGGAAACCAAACTTCACACTTCATGCTTTTTGCCGGAGAATGTCATAAGCCACATATCAATCTTCTTGCCAACACAGCCTGTAAGTGGCATGCCTATGGCAGTTCAGTATTGAGTGCAATGAAACTGAATGCTTAAATCTAGAAATTTGTTAAATAATGTAAGTTTGCAAAGTGAAGGAACTTGGAGGGAGGAGATCCTATTCTGACCTTTTACAGAAAACAGTGGATTGGGAGAGAGATAAAAGAGATAATGACACCTGAGAACTGAAGCTCATAGGGACAAATTAAGTGTATAAGATGATAATTAGTGAGTTGTAAATTTTCTTTCCTTTTCTAAAATTGGGCAGTATTTTAAACTAGAACAGAGGAGATATACTGAATGTTTAAACTAATACTTGAACAAGTTATACTTCATTATATATCTATGGATAATCATTGAGTGATATTCTAAACTGCAATCCAATTAGTGAAATAAATATAAAATAAAAATGGCAGGTGACGTGATATGATGCGCGTTTAGCATGAAAGTCCCAATGGACTTTTCACTATTTATGCGCCTATAGAAGACTTTATTAGCTGCCAGCACTTTTTCATAATGTTTTTTTACTTTTCTTCTTTGCTTTTTTCTGAAATTCTGTATTCAGTTTGAATCTAAATTGTATTTTCTACCTGGCACCTGTCAAAAGCATATATTTTCTTTATCTTCATCTCTATCTCCTTTATCAAGGGAGCTCTAGACTTGTCTGGTCTTCATTTCCTTTTTGAGGGAGCATATATTGACTGTATCTAAATTGTCTCTTCTTAAAGAAACCCCATTGTTCAGCTATGGTTTTACCTGCCAATCTTTAGCTCCAGTCTATCTGGCATGTCTTAGTTATTGAAGTTAGCTCTCACACAGTTAATCATTTTTACTCTAGGTTGTCCATTGTACTTTATCATAGTCATTCTAAATATGATTGAATTATGACTCTCCCCTAAATGTGCTCCTATTGACACCTTATCTACTTGGTCCACTTCATTCCCAAAAACCATGTCTAATAATTATTTCTTTCTCGTAGGACTTGACACTAGTTTATGGTCTGTATACTACAACACACTCTGATCTCCAGCATCTGCAAACCTCACTGTCTCCTCAGTGTTAAGGACCTAACCTGTGGTGTAGCTCAATGGATAAATTGTTTTCATTCTGAATAATTGGTAGCAAATTCCTCACAGTCATGAACGCCAACTATGTCAAACTTCTGAGGGAGGTTTAGAGTGTCTTAGAAGTGTTTTCTTTGTCTTTCCCTGAAACGTTACAAAGATGGTTTTGACATTCCAGACACAGCCTCCAGTTCATCATTGCAGATTTTGCAATGATTTTGCAAAAACATTTCTCCACATGAACTTTTGTGGAGCTGGCTTCAAGAAGGACACTAGCATTTGTGTGATGGTCCTCCCATTGAGCTAGGAAAATGTGGTAGGAGCAGTGCTGATTGATCTTCTGTAGGATACACTATAAATCAAGAAAAAAATGGGGTTTTGCATAATCCTGGGAGAATTTAACTTCGTACAAAGCGTATTGGTAAAAGTAGACTGGAGGATGAGCTCATAGAGTGTATTCAGGACATTTTCTCAGAATAATATATTGCAGAAGCAACCAGGAAACTAATAATTTTGGACCTGGTAACTATTAGACAGGATTAATACATGTTCTTATAGTAAATGGCCCTCTTGGTAAGTGTGCTCATAACATGATAGAATTTTAAATTCAGTTTGAAAGCGAATGTATTAGTCTGAAACTCACATCTTAAATTTAAATAAAGGCAATTACAAAGGTATGAAGACAGAGTTGGTTGATGTGGTTTCGAAAAAACGCTCATAAGAGGTTAAGATAATGAAGAAGCAAAAGCATAAAAATAAGGGACTACTCCATAACTCTCAACAAAAACACATTTTATTGAATAAGACAACTCTGAAAAGGATATACCATTCATGACTGACCAAGGAAGATAAGAATGGCTAAGATTGAAAGAAAATATTAAAAATTAGTGATAGAAGATTGAGAATAAGACCATAATACATAGGAGCAGAAATTATGCCATTCAGCCCATTGATTCTGCTCCATCATTCAATCATGGCTGATGCATTTCTCCACCCCATTCTCCTGCTTTCTCCCTGTAACCCTTGATCCCTTTGACAATCAAGAACCTATCTATCTCCATCTTAAATATACTCAATAACCTGGCCTTCACAGCCTTTTGTGGCAATGAATTCCATAGATTCACCACTCCTCCTTATCTCCATTCTAAAAGGTCTTCCCTTTAGCCTAAGGCTGTGGTAGGAGAGAATTTTCCTAGTCTCTCCTACCAATGGAAATATCTTCCCGACATCTACTATGTCCAGGCCATTCAGTATTCTGTAAATTTCAATTAAATTCCCCATCTTCCTTCCCAACTCCATCAAGTATAGACCCAGAATCCTCAAATGTTCCTCACAAGTTAAGCTTTTCATCTCTGGAACCTTTCCTGTGAACCTCACCTGTACCCACTTCAAACCAATATAGCATTACTATAAAAAAAAGTTCAAGTATGAGAAAAAAAACTAGCATTGAATATAAAAATAGAAAGTGAATTCTTCTTTAAGTATATTAAAAGGAAATTAATGAAGACAGAGAGCATTAGTCCCTGAGAGGATGGGACCAGGGAACTAATAATGGAAAATAAGGAAATAAACTTTGAACTGGTATTTTATATCTAACTTCACAGGAAAAGATTAAATAAAATCCTGAGAAACAGTAGAAAAATAGGGATAAATGGAAGGTAGGAACTTAAAATAATCACTCCTAATAGAGAAAATGTGTAGAAAACAAAATTAAGACTAAAAAGTGCCAAGTCCACTGGATCTGATGGCCTGCACCCAAGGATCCAAAGGCTGCAAAAATGATCGATGTATTTCCTGCAGTTTTCCCAAGCTTCTGAGATTATGGAAAGTTCCCAGCTGATCTATAAGTGCAAATAGAATGCAACTATTCAAGAAAAGAGGAAGACAAAAATCAGGAAACTGTAGGGCAAATGATCTAACATCTGTCATTGGAAAAAAGGGAATTGTAGCAAGGAAATTCCAAAATCATAATACAAACCAACATGGTCAACATGGTTTTGTGAAAGGAAATGTATGTTTGAGAAATGTATTAGTGTTCTTTGAAGATGTAACAATCACGATGGATAAACAGATAGAGTGGGTGTACTGTATTTGCACTTCCAAAGGTAATTGACAAAGTGGCACATCAGGTCACTGCAGAAGGCTCATGATGTTGATGCTAATAAATTGGCACACATAGAAGATTACAGGAAACAGAGACTTGGCATAAATGGATCATTTTGAGAGAGATAAACTGTATTGGTGCTGTGGCCTCCACTATTTGCAATTTATTTTAGTGATCTGGATGGAGACACTGCCCACGTTTAATGCTACAAAAATAGGTAAAACATGCATTTCAGATGTAAAATAAAATTGGAGCTGCATCCTGCGGCAAGGATAAAATTTTCCAGCAGAAATGTGAGGTGATTTATACACTAAGTATTGGCTTAAACCTAATTTTTGGCATTAAAA
>NC_057723.1:81393791-81414182 GCF_004010195.1 Chiloscyllium plagiosum
GGGGTAGCGGTGTTTGCTGTCCCTGTAGCCCATTACCTTTAAATCTCCCCTCGTTCTTTGAACCTCTTTTACATAACTCTTAATGACCCCACATTAACCCAACCAACTTATGAATTTGGAAACTTCAACGCACTCATTGGCTCTACATCCTCCCCACATGGATGCGAGAGTAATCCTGACCTGTTTACACCTCCCTCAACTTTCCACAACACCTTGCTTCCTCGCATTCACATGTGTCCCAACCAAGCATCTACATTTTCCCCCCTATGACCATTGCCTCAGATATTGAGTACAATGAAACAGACTTCAAACATATGTAGCTCCCAGGGCTGCTCATATTAAGACCATTATCAACCTCACCCCAATATTTTTAAGGTGAGAGGAGAAAGATTTACAAAAGACAAAAGGGGCAACGTTTTTACACAGAGGGTGGTTTGTATGTGAAATGAAATACAGAGAAAGTGGTGGATGCATGTATACTTACAACATTTAGAAGATATTTGGATAGGTTCATGAATAGGTAAGGTTTCGAGGGATATGGGCCATGTGCAGGCAGGAGGGACTAATTTAGTTTGGGATTATATTCGACACGGACTGGTTGGACCGAACGGTCTGTTTCCATGCTGTATCACTGTATGACTCTATAACTGACCACTCTCCAGAATGATGTCTCAATAGCACCCTGACTAACCTACCCGTTTCTTTGAACTGGAGGCAGTTAAACTGCAGACCTGACTGTAGTTCACTCCCTGAACTGCGAGGACATGGATACCTGCACTTTGGGAGGACCTGACTGACAACGGCCAATGACCTGCAGTGTAAACAAATAAACACTTTGACTGACTGTAGTTCCCCATTCATCCCATTAAGGATTGCTTCTACCTGATTCATACTCAGTTATTTGCTTGAGGCACATGCAGTGTTTTAACTAAATAGCCTACTGGCACATGCTGCAGCTCTGGCATAACAGTGCTGCACTGCAACATGGGGTCCATCATTATCTGACAGATAGATTGACTCTTCATTGCTCCCTACCATCACAATCTTCCTGACTGTCCTTTCAATGATAAAAAGTAATGCAAGCCCTAGAGTCTGACAGACTGTATCTGAGCAATAAAGGCCTTGTGTATTACAAAATTAATGTGAAACAGATGTTGTGGTGCACTGGTAGGGTCCTTATCTCTAGTTCTGAAAGTCCAGGATCCAATTCAACCCATCACAGAGGTTTGTCGTAACATGCCCCAATAGACTGAGCTTTTAAAAAAAACACAGCAACGTGAACATCATTGAAGTTGGATAGCTGTATGTTTGTGCTGAAGTCAGTGCGTAGTAGGAAAGCAGTATGAAATGGAGAGAGGCTGACAACAAGTAACTAAGCACTAAAGACCATGTGCACTATGAAATGCATACAACTGATGCAGAGGCACCCCTCCAAATAAGTGCTAAAATGTGAGAGTGCTAGGAAAGCTAACCAATAGTCGTAAGCTGCATGTTTCCACAGGAGTGCAAAAACATCTTAGACAGATGCACGAGATGCTTATGTGTCCCTGCACCCAAAGTGACGTAGCAGAATATACAAGTGCTCCTGAGCTCCAAAGAAAGTGCTGAATGTCAAAAACCCAAGCGTGATGTTGCGTTGAGTTTGGTGGTTTGCCGATGCTGAATCACAAGGATGAAATGTCAAAGAGGTTGGGAATCATATAGCACGCAGGAATGCCTGAGGAAGCAGTCCATGAGCTGCAGCCAGGAGGTGCCTGCTCTATTTTAAGGATAGAGAACTTGCACTGAATAGTTTCTCAGTGGAGGAGAATTAGAAATAACACATAAGTAAAACAAGTTAGGATTTTAATCAGATGCAGATGCATGGAAACGATGTTGTTACTGCTCAATGGTGAGATTTTGATGTCACCATTTAAGCCTTAAAGGGAAAATCAGAACATGAATCTTGATGTTGAGAATCTGACTTTCTTCATTGTCATCATATTTTCCCACTCTTCTCACCATTTCTTATTACACTAAGGAGGAGAAATCTCTGTCCTATGAAAAGGAATGAACCTGGTGTGACCTGGGTTGTACAGATCCTTTAACCAAGAGCACTTTGCACAGAATGTTTGTTAAGTGTCACGTTTTTGTTTGTAGGACCTTGGAAGGAAAGGATTAGCGGACAGGGGATTTCAGAGCAGTCATGCAGAACCCAGATGGTGTTTAAACGGTGATATAAGGTGCCATGACTTAACTAGAAAGAGACCTCCGATAATCAGTTTCAGCCTCGTCTGGGTGACATTTGCACATTCTCCCCATGTCTGTGTGGGTTTCCTCTGGGTGCTCCAATTTCCTCCTACAATCCAAAGATGTGCAGGTTAAGTGGATTGACCATACTAAATGACCCACTGTATCTGGGGGTGTGCAGGCTAGATGGATTAGCCATGGGATGTACAGGGTTGCAGGGATGGGTCTGGAAGGGATGTCCATCGGAGGATTGGTGTGGACTCGATGGACCGAATGGCCTGCTTCCACACTGTAGTGACTCTACGATTTCAGAGATCAGTTAATAGTCAAGCATATTCAGAGAGCAGTTAAGAGTCAAACTGTTGCTCATTGACCAGACTAGGTAGTGACAGCAGGTGGGCAGAAAGCTTTTTCCTGTATGAAGTTTTTCTTTTTAACTTTCTTAGTTTTTCTGTATACTGTATTCTTCACAGGAAAGAGAGAGAAAGGGAGAGATGGGTGGATCCTGTCTGAAGGCTCTGAATACTCCCCCTCTGCTGCTCATAGCACTTGCGGCATTTTAGCACTCTGCTTAACCAATCAGAAGCCAAAATCCTTAACGGGAAAATCCTTTGGATGGGCTCCGTCTTGAATTCTTCCTCTTATTGCTTCAAAAGGCAACATAATATTGTGCAACTGCACAATATATGTAGCACTTGACTTTTTATAAGTTGCAAAGCAGAGATGATATTTTAATGATATCTATCTAACTTCTATTTCAGTTTATAGTGGTAAAAAAAGAAAAAAATGTATTCTCTTTCAGAAGTGAATCAAATAAAACAGTTTAGACTGAATAGGACAGTTCACACTGAATTGACAATTCACACTAAATGTGGCAATTTCCACTTAATAGCGCAATTTACATTGAATAGGACAATTTGAATTGAAATAGAATAGCTAATTGCAGGAAAAGAATCAAAACCAGAGGTAATCGCAGTGAGACAAAAGTCTCTTTATCTAGCTAAGCTTGTGCAGAACAAATTTTGGAATACACTAACCAAACAACTACAATCATGTAGGAGGAAGAAGGGCTCATGCCCAAAACGTCGATTCTCCTGCTCCTTGGATGCTGCCCGACCTGCTGCGCTTTTCCAGCAACACATTTTTAACTACAATCATGTAGCCAACCTACAAATCTACACACCCAAAGAGTATTGTGCTTTTGCTCATTCATATACATTTCTCATGATGTTTGCAGACCCCTTGCCAGATGACACAGACAGAAGTTAGGAATCAGTATGAAAAGTCCAGATGAACCAAAACAGGAAGATACAGGTCTTGCCCAGGCCAATCACCTGAAGCATAATTGCCTGATGGAATTGAAATTGTTTTGTTTAAATTTCTATTTAATTACAATAAGGATGTTGGATTTAATTTGTCAATTGTTAGTCTCGGAATTTAGGAAACAGGTGAAATCATCTCCAGCTTTGCTGCGCACAAGTTGCTGTCTGCAATTCCCACTTACAAAATCATTGCAATTCAATTTGATTTTCTTATCGCATTTCAGAGATCTTGAGGTCCGATCTACTGTTGAGAGGTCTTGTTGTGTGATGTTGTATTTTGGGGGGTTGGAGTGGTGGTGCTGCTGCAATTCCCTCAATGGAAGAGGGAGAGGTCCACACAATAGCTGAAACATGTTGAAGGTATGCAATTGCAGTCCCTCTGGCTCTGTTTTCCAGTAGGCAGGTGGAGTACACACTAAGGAGAGAGCAAGCTCTGCACAACGCTCTTTGCCAACTTGGAGGGAGTTCTCCTTCATTCTCCATCATGACTGTCACCCAGAGATGGTGAATGCATTGGTTGTAATTTTTCAAAAATCCTTGGATTCTAGAAATGGACCAAAGGACTGGAAAACTGCCAAAATGACATCGCTATTCAAAAAGGGTGAGAGGCAAAAAGTGGGTAACTGTAGGCTGATTAGCCTGAAATCTATTGTTGGAAATATGTTACATTAATAATTAAGGAAGTAACAGCAGACCATTTGGAAACTCATAATCTAATCAAGCAGATTCAATAAAGCGGGAAAATCATCTGACTAATTTATTAGCATTATAACCATAGATCTCAACCAGACTGGACAAAGAGGAACCAGTGGATGTGTTGTATTTGAACTTCCAAAAGGCATTCAAAAAGGTACCTCATAAAGGATTAAGTTATAAGATAAGAGCCAATTGTGTTGGAGTAGTATATTGGCATGGATTGAGAATTGGGTAATAGCAGGAAACAGTGAGTGGGGATGTTGATGCATATTTTGATCCACAAGTTTCTGTACAATGGTAGATGCTTGATTATCCGACAGCCGGCAAGAGATTCTCAATGTCCCCAAAAGTAACTGGGTGTCCACTTGTGTGACACTTCTCCACAAATCTCTGCTCTACACACAAAGGCAGTACTTTTTATAGGAATAATGCAAAAGGTCTATAAGTCACATGATTGATTATCATTACATTGTTTAAGATAGGCAATTATAATTTTACAAGGGCTGGTGAATGTCAATGTCCTGTAATAACGAGTGAATGGATTACAGGGACTGATTTTCATATTCTTCATGATCATGTGTTGATGGGAAGAGATTAAAACAGAAGGGTTTTACCTGTTCTCAATGGGGATTCACATACCTATGCTAACACGGAGGGGAAGCAAGATAATGGGAGCAAGAGGCAGTTTAACAGCATTGTGGCCAAGGTTATCAGACTTGTCTGGGGAGGACAAATGCCTCTGTCTAAGGCTGCAGAAGAATCCACATGTGTGGCTTCAATGGATACCTTCGCTAAGGTTCAGTCAGCCTCCTCCCTACTCAGATGTTCTGTCTATTCTGTAAGAGAACAGACATGCATCTGATATTGCAGTGAGTCTCTTTGGTAGTGGAATGTTTAACCCTTGAAGCTCCAGTATGCCTTGAAAGAGAAGTAAAACATGGAACTGGTCCCCTTGTGGCTTTCTAACTTCCTCAGGGATAAGGGTTTTTATTCTCTAGGTTGGTAACCCATAACCAATGGGCTTCCACAGGGGGCAGTGTTAGCTACTATTAACAATATATTAGTGACTTCGAGTAAGGAAGCACTGTAGCCAGATATGCAAACAATATAAAAATAAATGGAAAGCAGGTTGTGAAAGAGTACAAGCCATTTACAGAGATATATTGATATGTTTAACTTAAGTGGGGCAAAAGTTGACAAATGATGTATGATACAGGAAAATGGAAAGTTGTTCATTTTGCAAGGGAGAACAAAAGAACAGAGTTTTATTTAAGTGGAGAAAAGCTGCAGAAAGTTGCAGTATAAAGGGACTTGAGGGGTAGCAGTGAATGAAACACAATTCTTGATGACCTGCACACAGAATGTTGACCCTTATTTCAAGGAAATTGGTGTATAAGAATAAGAAAGTCTTCCTGCAGCTGGACAAGGTGCTGGTAAGGCCACACTGGAGTTATGTGAATAGCGTTAGTCCCCTTATTTAAGAAAAAGATATTATTTCATTGGAAGCAGATCAAACAAGGTTCACTAAGATGGTACCCTGCATGTATGGATTGTGTTATGAGCAAGATATAAACAGGTTGGGACTCAACTCACTGGAATTTAGAAGAATGAAACATGATCTCATTCTTAAGGGATTAGACAGGGTAAATGTTGAGAGGATCTTTCCCCTCATGGGAATGTCTAGGACCAGAGGGCATAGTCTCAACAAAAAGGACACCAATTTAAGACTGAAATAAGGAGGAATTTCATTTCTCAGAGGGTTGTGAGTCTTTGAAACTCCTTGCCTCATAAAGCTGTGGGTGCAGAGTCCTTGTGTATACTTAAGGCTGAGGTAGATAAGTAGATGCTTGATCAGTAGGGAAATCAAGAGTTATGGGGAAAGGACAGGATAGCAGACATGAGGAATGTCAGATCAGTCATGATCCTATTGATTGACAGAGCAGACTCAATGGGCTAAGTGGCGTCCTCCTGTTATTATTTATTATGCTGTTATCTTCGTGTTCATGATACTCAGTACTCCCCTGCCTGCATCAAGTTCCTTTTCTGAGATCTCTGCAACAGAACCTATCCCTGCCCTCAGTTTACTGTGGGCTGGTCAACGAACCAGTTTTCCTCCTGATCAGGCTGCAGCTCACTCAACCTAGATATTCAACAGGAGCAGCGCAAGTGCATTTACCTCCTTGGGCAAGGATATGCATGTGTCCTTGATCCCTGGTAGCTCTGCTCTGCTCACTTTTATTTTGTAAACATTGACTGTAGGAGCAGGAGTAGCCATTCAGCTCTTCAAGTTTAGACTGCCATTCAATATTGTCATGGCTGATACTCCATGCCAGACTCCTGCCTTTTCTTCATACCTTTCGATATCTTTAATATCTAAAAATGTATCAATCTCTTAAAGAGTGTTAATAGATGTCTAGTATACTGTTTGAAGAATGTTTCTGCCCTGACTGAATACTTAAAGAATGTAGAGATAAAAAGAGATGGGTGTGAGCCTGCAGAATTGAATACTGTTAGGATATCATACAGTATCTGGATTTTAAGCACAAGTCCTAAGTTCTGTACATTGTTGCTGGCTGAAGGATGGGGATGTGGTGGATTGAACAGAGAAAAGCTGGTATTCATGTTGGTAATATGTGTCACGTGAAATGCAATCACTGATTTTTGACACTCGTGAATTCTTTCAACATTTTATGGCACAACTGCAGGTCATTGGGTCGAGATACTGTAAATTGATCTTGTTGATCACATCCTTTCAGAGAGCTGGGATCCATGAAGCAGTTCCTGGGCCCCTGGGAAATGACTGTCCTCTTGCATCGTAATGGCACATTTCCCACATCTAAGAATTGGGAACCTCCCTCTGGTGTTCAAATTTTCTTCTTTAGAATCACGATAACAGTAATCGCTGATGGCATCCTGATGGTCAGTTCTGATGGACTGACTGCCTTGAGGAACAGAAGGCTGGCTGCACCATGGAATATCACTGAACATTCCCCTAATCCTTGTTAAATGCACAAGTAGCAGCACAGGAGAACTCTGTTCCAAGACACAATAATTGAAATGTGCTGCCTACCACTAGGATTGGCATGAGCAGGTTACGAATCTTAATGCCTCCACCCAAAAGATGACAGTTTTTAGTCAGTTATCATTTCTTCTTGCTGTACATCATAAGATATTCATTTGGTTTTTGTGAGCTATTTTCTGACCCTGCATCTTTATATGTTTACTTCATAATTTTCACAAATTGCTCCCCTTTCCAGTCTCATTACTTTTCGCTTATCCATATTAAATGGTCAGTTACTTGTCAATATAACTTCTGAAATGATCTAAGTTTCTCTCAGCTGCATAGGACTGCTCTCACATTCTTATTGAGCTGATCATAACCTGATAATCACTTTTAATGATTCCCTTCCTATTTCCTCATTACTTCCGCTGTCTGCTATGGACTAACCCTTGATCCCTCCTATTTCTCATCTATATGATGCTCTTTGGCAACATTGTGTGAAGGCACAGCATTAGTTTTCACATGACCACTGAAGACACTCAGCTATATCTCAACACTACATGCTTCCACTCCTCCACTGTTGCTCTGTTATCAGACTGCTTAACGACCATCGAGTATTGGATGAGCAGAGACTGAATGCCATTTTAAGGTCAAAACCATTATTTTTATTCCCTGCTCCAAACTGTATTTCTTAACTCCTGACTGCATTCTTTCCATAGTAAGAGTCTGAGATGAAGCCAGTTCACTCACAACCCTGGTGTCCCATGTGATCCTGAGAAAACCTTCCAACCTCATACTCATGCCTCCAAGACTGCCTGTTTTCACCTCTGCAACAGTGTTTGACTTCACTCCTGTCTCTGTTTATTTGCTGATGAAATCCAAATCCATGCCTTCAATACCTCAAGTCTTGGCCATTCAATGTCATTCTAACTGGCCTCCCACATTCCATCGTCTATACACTGAGGTCACACCAAAATACAGCAGCCAATACCTTAACTTGCAACAAGTCCCATTGGCATTTCACCCCAATCTTGCTGACATACATTGACTCTCAAAGACTTAATTGGAAAGTTCTCATTCTTGTGTTCAAATTGAGACATTGTCCTGCCCCTCTGATCTCTGTAATCTCTTTCAATCCTCTCACTGTCCAAGTTATCTTTGCTCTTCTAATTCTGGATTGGATCCCCAATCATGATTGCTCCACCATTGGCAGCCAGGCTTTCAGTTAAGCTCCAAACTCTGGAATTCACTTCCTACACCTCTACGATTCCATACCTCACTTGTCTTCTTTAAGACACTTAAAACACTTTTTCAATAATGTTTTTGGTCATCAAAAGTAATGTCTTTGCATCTTCTTGTGAAGTGTCACAGGACAGCTCATTATTTTTGAAGTTGCTTTACAAATATAATACCTTATTATTATTGTTACACTCCCAAAATCCTCATCTCCTCCATCCTGCTCTCTAGATCACAGCCAACTTTAGCAGCTTTGTTTTTGCCCTTTTTACAATGCACGCATCTGCATTATACAACAATGGCCGGTATATTGACCCCGAGGGACTTTGCAGGTCACTTACTTCTCAGTTGATACATGTTCATGTACTTCTCATTTGCGTTCATCTGGTTTTGTTAATCTCTCAGTTAATCATTTCCACAACATTCTTCCCATTCCTCCATATCTACTAACCTTCTGTGTACCACAGTAATTATAAAATTATTACAGGTGGATGGCATGGTGGCTCAGTAGTCAGCACTGCTACCTCACAGTGCCAGGGACCTGGGTTCAATTCCTGTCTCGGGCAACTGTCTGTGTGGAGTTTCCACATTCTCCCCGTGTCTGCGTGGGTTTCTTCCCAGAATCCAAAAAAGTGCAGGCCAGGTGAATTGACCATACTAAATTGCCCATTAGCTGTATTAGTCAGAGAGAAATGGGTCTGGGTGGGTTACTCTTTGGAGGATTGGTGTGGACTTGTTGGGCTGAAGGGCCTGTTTCCATACTGTAGGGAATCTAATCTAAATGCGTAACGTACACTGAACTCTTCTTGTCAGGTTTGGCAGACAATGCCATATTTTCCAAAAAAGCTACTGTCACTCTCTTTCATAATTTCTAGATATCTCTTTATAGCCATTATTTTTAGCTTTTCACAGTATCATGTTCAATACAGTAGTGTGTATTTCAGAAGGTTCTCTTTATATTCCTCCCTAATAAACTAATTTCAAATCCTTGGGTAACACTTGTGTTTCTTCCGATTCACTGACAATACCCACAAGGATGTGACTGATTTCATTAGCTGCTTCCTCAATTATCCTAGCAAGTTGACCTTCTCCAGTCATCAGATTCCATGCTTATTTCCAATGAATCCTCAAAGACCACTACAGGATGTGGTCAGATTCATTAGTTGTTTCCTTGATTGCTTTATTGTTCTTGCAGCTGTCTTGTCCTCTTTCAATGTACTCAGTCCATCATCTCTTTAATTTATTTTGAATAGTTCCCTTTCTTGCCCTGAAAATTCATCGATGTTGAGAAAACAATGCTCATGGACATGACATAAAGAATTATCTTATTATAATTATCTTCAATAGTTTGCTTCAGGGAAACAATTGTATTCTGAAGTCCTTCCTTGTTTGCACTAAATTCATAAAAGTCTTGTACGTTATGCTGTTCAGTTCTGAAAGGTTACTATTCCTCTATTTTAGCTGTCCTGATCACTTCCATAACCATCAGTATATTTCACTTCAGCTCTTGATTCCTTGATCTATACTAGAAGTAAGGATGCTTTTGCCCCTTTCTCCTATGATGGTTTCCTGTTGTATACATTCAATTTTTTGTATTCTTTCTTATCAAGCTATAATGACCATACATTTAGTTTCCTTCTTACTTTCTCATAATCCACTTCTTTAAAGTTGGAAATTTCTGTAAAATTTCTCTATTGTGAGCTTGAATTCAAACTCTACCATAAGGGGATTACCATTTCCAAGGTGTTCACCCATTAGAAAGTTGTTTAACACCATTTGATTGTTATCCAGATCAGGAACAGTATTCCAGCACCAGCTTCCTCTACTCATCCTTGTATACGTTCCTTAACCATTTGATTTATAAAGCAAAACAGCATCTTGCCAAGATAATAATTTTGTTTTGTTCTCTTTGCTCCATTATAGTGCTCCCAATCCTTCCCTGGTAAGTTGAAGTCTCTCACAATTGCTTTCTACGTGTGTTTCTATGACTTGAATATTGAGTTCCGAGCTCAGTTTCTATTTCTGCTCTAGTAGCCTATGAATAAAAAAGAATCTAAGTTTATATTCGACAATACCTTTGGAATAATTGATACTCCTCTAAGCTTACCTACCAACCTACATTATTCATGTTGGAATCAACCAGTACAGGTCAATTAACATCTCTGGAGAGTGAAGCAGGGTTAACGTTACAATTCAATAACCTTCCAGCACTGACAAAGTTATAAAATATGAAGCAATTCCTTGCAATTTTAAATTTTCGTAAATCAAAATAATTCCCATGCAAATTATTTTTCTTTAAATGTTTAGCAGTCACATTTTAAAAACATACATTACTCTTCTAGAATGCATTAAATATTATAATTAATTCCTGGAAAATGAAAAATTTCAATAAGAATACACAAAAAATCATTTTAAAAAGGAATCATACGATTTCCCAAATTCTTTTACAATCACAAGAAAAAGAAATCCACCAGCAGCAACAATGGTATTTTCATGTCTAAAGCTTTCAAATACAAAATAAACTTGAAATGAATTTTAGAAAGAAAAGCTGTTTGGAATAAGTCCTTGTCAAGGTTTTAATCCAGTCTCGGAGTTGGAGAAAGGTCAAAATCCATTTCACATTCATCATTAAAAATCAATTCTGAAAACCTCAGTTAGATCAAAGCCTTATAGTCACACCCTGGTAGTATGATTTTTTTCACTCTGTGTTTCAATATAATGTGAGCAATAGAGATTGTTTCACTGATGCATGAACAAGTAGCTTTTTTTTAAGTCCAGACATTATTTTCCTTTGTGAGAATGAGATTCCATAATTAAACAGCTGTAAAATGAAGGCAGATTCATTGAACATAGTTTAACTGCAAGACGTCCACAAACAGTAAATGACCTTGTATTTTAATGTGACGCGACTTAAGTATTTCTACATTAGTATGCTGAGTAGAGTGCCCATGGTTACGTTAAATAGAATGATTTGAATATTTCTTGAACTGTTTACAAAGCAGACTTTCAATATAATTGACCTGCATGCAACAAGGGGGCTTGTCACACATCAGGAAGACGTCTAAGAAAGAAATTGTCTTTGCCATAGTTCTTTTACTCGTTAAACATTCCCTCCCACAAATATTGTCATTGTCTCATTTCCACTTCTAACACTGATAACACTTCCCTTTCTCTCCTTGCAGGAATATGAGAGCAACTAATTCCTGAGAAAGACAGCTCTTGTCAGGGGAAGTGGGAAGGTAACCCTTCAATTATATCCAGCAATCTACCAATCTGGCCCACCAGAAAGGAGATCTTCTTCATGCAGATCACTTGCCATAAATCATAGAATCTCTGCAGTATGGAAGCAGGCCATTGGGCCCATCGAGTCCACATCACCCCTCTAATGAACACCCCACCCAGACCACCCCCTGACCCCAGCCCTGTAACCCTGCATTTTCTCATGCCAACTCACCTAGCCTGCACATACCCGGACACTAACTTAACGTGGCTAATCCACCTAACCTGCACATCAGTGGACTATTGTGAGAAACATGAGCACCCAGAGGGTGCTCCTCACAGACCTTGGAAAATGTGTAATCTCCACATAGTCAATCATCTTAGGTTGGAATCCAACCTGGGCCCCTGGCACTGTGAGGCAGCGGTGCTAACCACTGAGCCACCGCACCACCGCCTGATGTTTGAGCCTCCTGAGGCACTCAGGAACATCCAGGAATTTGATCCTTCACTTGTAGAGTCAGTGTTATACTCAACATTCCGTATTGGTAGACCTCAGGATGTTATTTAAATGGACATTAAAAGAATTAACAGGGTTTCATACTTAATGATCCTTAATATGATTTTGTTTCAATTCTTAGAAGCTATTCAAAATGCAAACACATTCTTGATTGATCTGCCATATCAAACAGATGATCATTTAATAAACTCATCAGAGTCTGAACATGGTCCTTTGATGGGATAGATCATTGAGATCCCTAACCTTTATGAAACATAGTTGTGGTCGAGAACCATGTGCCCAAAATTGACCCATGGCCCGAAAAATCAATTCTGACAGAAAATTGACCAAACTAAGTTGAACAGGAGCCAGCAGCTACTGGTGACAGATAACAGTGAAATCCAACATCAAACAGGTTACAAAGGTTCAAGGGGAACCAGTTACATTGAGCTGGAGAAGTATCAATCAGACTTTCTGGCATTTTGACTGCCTGAGTATGTGCACATTATACTTCCCAGCATGGCAACAGTGCAAAGTGTTGGTGCAACCTTATTGAATAATTTGAACCCAGCTCATGACTGCATTGACCCAAGGCCAAAGAGCAGTCTGGAAGGTCCTGTGTGAGGGTGGAGAAGAACATACACCTGGACACCACTGTCTCAGTGAAGATGCAGTGAAGACTCGCAAAGACTCGACCTGGCCTAGTAATGGAACTCCGACCATCTGGAGAGACAGACAGAGAGATAGCTACCCTGACCTGAGAGACCTATATTCATGGAAGAGAGTCAGACCCACAGAGGAGAGGAAGGAGATTATAACCGGCTAGCTCAAACGCACACATCATTGCGGGTAATATCCTTAGTCAGAAGGATACAGCTAGAGATAGAGAGCAAGTACTGTGGAAAGCTTAGGAAATGTTCAAATGATATTTTTAGTAAGGAACATTTTGTGAATAAATCCAGTTGAATTGCAAAATGATTTCTGTGACCCTTTGTCCGCCTCATTGAGAACAGCGCTGAGGTAAAGTGTTTTAAATACATAAAATGATTGATGCATCCAATGCCTAGACAACACAGTCCAGCATCCATACTAATCCTGGTTATACCAAAACACTAGGAAATGTAAAAGAAACGAGTTCATTAAAACTGAAAAATCAATTGGCTTTGTTTTGAGCTGCATATGTGTTTAATTTCCATTTCAAATTGCCTGTGAATCAACTGAGTAGTATATGCTTAGATTATTTTGTACTTTCAACAGCATTGCAATTTTTTTTCAAAATAAGTGAACTCTGTACATTTAAATATCAGATTGAAATATGACGGGTGAATTTCTCAGCATATTCTTCTCTAGTCTGGAATGTATATTGGCTCTTTCTCCATTTAGAATAAGACTGTAACACATTTCAACGTTTTCACAATAGTTGTCAATGTGGTGGCCATTTTATCTCTGCAGGAGTGAGCATTCACTGTTTTAAAACACATATACATTGGAATATAACACCTAATTATTGCATTTAAAGGTGCAAAAATATTTAACACATATCTGTAAGAATATTCCAGACTCCTTTCAGGCTGATTGCAATAGTCACAAACTCTCAAACCTTGGGAATAATTTTCAGGGCTTCCAAAACCTACAAAAGTGCATAAAAAGATCCGATAAATCTCCCAACCTCAGTAGGGCTGCGAAAGGGGTTCACACTCAATGTTTTACTGTACATCAAAAGGCCATACAAAACGAGTACAGCCTTGGGAGGTATTGCAAATTGGAATTTATTATTAATATTGCAATAATTATTGTATTAATCAACAATATTTTTAAACGTTTTTTCAGAAGGTGCAAGGTTGCTGGCTAGGCCAGCATTTATTACCCATCTATAAGAGTCAACCACATTACTGTGGATCAGGAGTTACATGCAGGCCAGAGCAGGTCAGGACTGCAGGTTTTCTTCCCCAAAGAACAAAAGTGAACCAGATTGGATTTTGTAACAGTCAACAATAGTTACATGGTTGCCATGAGGACATTTCTCCATTCCAGGTTCTATTGAGTTCAAGTTTCACCATGTTCCCTAGTTTTTAATCAAGGCTAAGCTTTGAAAGTTATGTTTAATTTTACCCATTTAACTAAATGCATTGTTAATAATCTTGAGAATCCCTTTGGAATCCATAAATTTGATATATCATTTATTTTCCAATTTTATAATAATAGGTACAGTCTGCAAGAAATATAAATTCAAACTACAAAAATAAAGAATTATAATGCTACCTGATCTGGAAAGAACAGCCTAGAAAATTAACAGGGTATCTGCTCCAAAGCCTATGCTAATGTTGTTTGGAAGATAAATAGACGACAGGCAAATCACAGAAAGACATAAAAATAAAAGAAAACAAAAAAAAATTGCATTCATCTATCAGCTTTCGTGACTTCAGGACATCCTAAAGTGCTTTATAGCCAATTAAGCGCTTTTTTGACATGCAGTTACTCTTAATATAGAAAATATGCTGCTAATGTGCCCTGCCAACTGTAATGTGATGTATTTTAGTGATGTTAGTTCAGGAATAAAAAGAACTGGTGGCTGCAAGGGACACTTGACAAAGAAATATTAGAATTTCAGTTAGCAAGTAACGAAAATGACAATGACCTTGCAACATACAGGTGAATTATGAAGTTATTTTACATGTGAAGCATTTTGAAGACATAAATGTCTTAGCATTTCATTAAGTCTTTCCAAGTAAAGCAGTCAACATCATGTAGAGATGGCATGAAATACTGACTGTCAATTTTTTTCACATTTATCAAACCCATGATAACACCCACCCTCACCACATCCCAAAGCATATACCCTCACAACTCTTTCCATGTTTATAATCCATGGGATTGACGGAGCAGGAGGTGGATCTCAAGGAGGAGATGAGCCCAAAGAGAGCATGAGGTGACATCAAAAAAGAAACTAAAGCAAGATGTGAGTTCAGAGCAAGGACAGGGTGGGTGTGTACGTGTGTGTGTGTGTGTATGGAGGCAGGGTGTGAGCCCTCAGAGGAAGTTAAATAAAAGCAAAATACTGTGCATTACTGGAAATCTGAAACACAAAGAACTGGAGGCATGTAGCAGGTCTGTCAACATCTGTGGAGAGACAGAGTTAACATTTTGAGTCCACTATGATTCTTCTTCAACTGCCTCTAAAATGACCTTCTGACCATTTAAAAAGAAAAAAAAATCACCTTCCCAGAACTTAAAAACAAGAACCCAATTAACTCCAAAAACTAAATTCCCAAACACAAATAACATATGACAACAACCTCCCCCCCCCCCCCCCCACTCCCCATCATATTATTTGTATGTCCATGTGAAAGTTTATTATGAAAACCTTCTTCCCATTCTGCTAAGGTTTTGGAATTACTTCAATTATAGTTTGCTTTCTTGGAATAAGTGTAACATTTAAACTTTATATAATCAAACAAATCCAAATTTTGTGTCAAAAATAATGGTGCAACCATCAGTGCTCACTGCGAAGAATTTTCCTCACCATCATGTGGTAAGAATATTGGTGAGAAACATGGAAAAATACTGTGAGAGTGAAAAGAATTGGATTCTCAACATCAAGCAAACTTGTTCCCGATTTTCTCTTCAAATCTTAAAATTGCATCATCAGAATCTCATCATTGAGTGGTGACTACTTTATGTCCATTGACTTGTCTCTCTTAAAACTCGAGCTCCACTTTTTTAGAGGCCATTTCTGATTCCCCTCTCCTTCACCAGAAAACCAGGGTGCAAATTCTCATTGAATAAGTCAAACTGAGTGCCTGCCAGCTGCGGTTTGCCATATACTGGTCTTAGCCATCTTAAAATTGCTTCCTCAGTCATCCCTGCATGCTCCATGGCCTCGCTAATCCTTGATCATCGCAATTCCACATTATCAAGCCTGTTCTTGCAGGAAGTGTAGAGGTCAGGAAGGATTATTATCTTATGATGATGAAGCAGGTCATTGAGCAGACATGATGCATGCAAGTTGTGAGAGATATAATCTGACACACACCTGGTTGTTGGAGGTCAGTCAGCTCAGCTCTAGGGTCTCTCTGATAGAGTTCGTCAGGATAGTGTCCAAGGCCCAAGTATCTTTAGCTGCTTCATCAATGACCTTCCCTCCATCATAAGACCAGAAGTGGCAATGTTGGCTGATGATTCAACAATATTCAACACCATATGAGACTCCTCAGATACTGAAGCAGTCCATGTTCAAATGCAACAACAGCTGGACAATATCCAGGCTTGGGCTAAAAAGTGCCATATAACATTTGTGCCATGTGAATGCCAAGCAATGTCCATCTCCAATCAGAGATGATCTAATCAATGCCCCTTGACATTCAATGTGAATCCCCTGATCAACAACCTGAGGGCCACTATTCACCAGAAATTCAACTGGACTCACCATATAAATATACTGACGATAAGAACAGGTCAGGAGCTAGGAACACTGCAGCAAGTAACTCCCCTCCTGACTCTCCAAAGCATGTCCACCATTTACAAAGCACAAGTCAGGAGTGTGATAGAATATTCCACACTTGCTTGGATGAATGCAGTTCCAGCAGTACTCAAGAAGCTTGACACCATCCAGCACCTTCCAAACTCACATCCACTTCCATCTAGAAGATCAAGGACAGCAGATATGTGGGATCACCACCACATGCAAGCTCCCCTCCAAGCCGCTCACCACCCTGACTTGGAAATATATTGCCTTCACTGTCATTGGGTCTAAAGCCTGGAATTCCTGCCCTAAAGGCATTGTGGGTCAGCCTCTAACACATGGATGGCAGCAGTACCAGAAGGCAACACATCACCACTTTCTCAAGGGCAACAAGGGATGGACAATAAATGCAGGCCAGCTAGCAATGTCCAAATTCCACATGGGAATAAAAGAAAATCATTGGTGAGGTGTGCGTGCCAGTGGCAGAGCAATTGGTGATCCTGTCAGTGTAAGGTAGATGATGGCACTTAGTGTTGTAGAGCGCAGATTATCATTGCAGCACTGCTGGGCACCTCACTTTACTGGGGATGTGGCACTGGACTGGGCTCCATTCTGTAGCTTATCTGCCAAGGTATGGTGGCTTGGCTTTATATGACAACCAGCTGGAAAAAGGCCTGCCCTTCTCTCCACAAATCAATGCACCATTACCTCTCGGTATTGTCTGTGAAACAGGGAATAGGTTTTCCTTTTATCTATGTCATGTGATGAATGTTGAGCCTCACACACGACAGTATGAGGGCCAGTTCCCGCACTGTGGTGTCTCAAGTGATTTCTGTCTGGGCTTTACTATGTTGCCAGAGGTATCAGCAGCAGTGAGCATTTTGCCTTTCCGGCCATCTGATTCATAGAGGGAGATGCCCAGGAGTTCAGTTGTACAACTAATAAGGTGAAAGATAGAAGCTTATGTAAGAAAAGTCCCTCCAAATTATGGCAGACTGAGCACCATGAATCTCATTCAACATAGCACTTTAACTGAAAATGAGACAACTCAAACCATTGTTCCTGATGAGTAAATTACACAGGTATATCCAACAATGACATAATCACAGTTAAAAACAATAGTGAAGAAGTTGCTGTCCAATTTCCCCTGCTCTTCCAGATTGCTCTTCACAATATCAGTACCTCACATCAAAAGCTGCATGAAGTCAGGCAGCTTACATGTACAACGACAGATACTCACTAAAACTCACCAGAATGTTTCGCACATATCCATTTGTGTGAAGAAACGTTTAATGGCATAACATTTCTGAATGACTGTCAACTTCTCTAAGACTTTAGTAAGTTTAGTTTTAAAGTTTAGTATGTGTTGTTCCATTCCTTTGATGGCAATTATTCGTGGGAAACTAACAAATCAAAAAATGTAAACACTCTTTGAGCATTTTACCTGCCTCATTAATTTAAACTTATATTTGGCACACTTTCTTTATTTTGCTTTAGTTGATAACCTGACATTAAAGTAAATGTTCTACTGAGTACTTCCTGGCTCAGAATGAACTGGTGAATGAAACAGTCTTTATTTGGATAACATCAAGAAGATGTTATTTTGTTCATTCAGATCCTGCGTTGCCTGCAGAGGGCACTATGTCGAAACAGTTCACTAATTATTGCGAATTCCAAAGTTCACAAAACATTCGTTTGGAAGTCTCCTCATGTGGTTGTTTCAACACAAACAAAATGCCTGTGGGAGCATAAAAAGGCCCTTAATTGGCAACGTAATTGACTCAAAGGGCTGCATTGTTTCCTGCCACTAGCAATATACTATGAAGGTGGGAGGATATTTGCAAGGCACTTTTAATATCTCTTGTGTTTCTGTTTTTAAGTAACTGTAATTGGTTGTAATGTATACCAACGTGTGGAGCGCAACATTGAATGGGAGGAACATTGAGTGCAGATGATGACGGGAGAAGGATTCCAATTGAAGACATCATTACTGGGAGTCATGCCTTTTTAAAAAAAATAGTTGTGGGTGAACAGGAACACTGATGCAGACATGTCAAGACATATCAGTGAAACAGTAATGCACTAGAAGACACTCCGTCAACAATAACTCGGCCAAACACAGGCAGGTGGGACTAGTTTAGTTTGGGATTATGGTCGACATGGACTGGTTACACTGAAGTGTCTATTTCTATGCTATATGACTCTATAACCCACAGACAATGACATAATAATGCAAAGAACTGTAGATGCTGGAGATCTGAAACAAAACAGAAAGTGCTGGACTCAGCAAATCTGACAGCAGCTATGGGGAGAGAAACAATTTGCTGAGAACTTTTAGCTTGCTTGTTATATTCAATTACATTTGGGGATTTTCTTTTAGGAGACCATGTTGGGATATGTAAAGAACTGACCAAAAGATTTCACTTCATGTCACGTATGACAATCTGTGGCATGAATCTGAACCAGATTGCCCAACATGAGGTGAATTATTCATTGGCACAGCTATGCACTAGGCCATAATATTTGAAAAACAGACTCCAGTAACAACTACTGAAAAAAATTATGATTTATTCCCTCCAATATTCTTGTTTGATTGTTTCTATTTTCGAAGTTAATCTTTTTATAGTCCTTCATTTTTTTTGTTCCTTCTGCCTTTTTAACATTCCATCAATTACCTGATTACTCTACTCTTTCCACTTCCAATTTATCGACAGTCTGTGGTCATCTGATTTATTCAGTCTTTTCACAGTATCACCTTTCATCTTCTTTCACCAAGCATCAGTTATAAAAGTCAGACATCTGTGCACATTGCGTACACAGATTCTGACTATGCAGAAAATTAATTCTCTCCATCAAACAACGTGTAGACAGAAACCTGACAGCGCCATCAAAATGGATCATCTTTCTTCAGATGAATTTCACGATCTTCTTCAGATATCCAGAAATCAATATCTGGTCAAAATATAGGAAAGGTGAAAAGGTGCCAGTGAAAAAAATTGCCCAGTCAATCAAATACTGCAATTTTCGATAACATTTTAGCATATGTCAAGAACTGTTCATTGAACAGGCGAGCAAATAGTTGTATAACTGAAGATCCAATGGATGCAATATGTTCTAAATGATTTGGATGCGAGCATAAGAGGTACAGTTAGTAAGTTTGCAGATGACACCAAAATTGGAGGTGTAGTGGACGGCGAAGAGGGTTACCTCAGATTACAACAGGATCGTGACCAGATGGGCCAATGGGCTGAGAAGTGGCAGATGGTGTTTAATTCAGATAAATGTGAGGTGCTGCATTTTGGAAAGCAAATCTTAGCAGGACTTATACACTTAATGGTAAGGTCCTAGGGAGTGTTGCTGAATAAAGAGACCTTGGAGGCAGGTTCATAGCTCCTTGAAAGTGGAGTCGCAGATAGGTAGGATAGTGAAGAAAGCATTTGGTATCTTTCCTTTATTGGTCAGAGTATTGAATACAGGAGTTAGGAGGTCATGTCGTGGCTGTACAGGACATTGGTTTGGCCACTGTTGAAATATTGTGTGCAATTCTGATCTCCTTCCTATTGGAAAGATGTTGTGAAACTTGAAAGGGTTCAGAAAAGATTTACAAGGATGTTGCCAGTGTTGGAGGATTTGAGCTACAGGGAGAGGCTGAACAGACTGGGGCTGTTTTCTCTGGAGCGTCGGAGGCTGAGGGGTGACCTTATAGAGGTTTACAAAATTATGAGGGGCA
>NC_057723.1:81414206-81442942 GCF_004010195.1 Chiloscyllium plagiosum
GTATATGAATAGGAAGGGTTTGGAGGAATGTGGGCTGGGTGCTGGCAGGTGGGACTAGATTGGGTTAGGATATCTGGTCAGCATGGACGGGTTGGACCGAAGGGTCTGTTTCCATGCTGTACATCTCTATGACTCTAAAACACTGATCCCCTATAAAGTCCACCTTACACACAGATAAACAGACAGGGTAAAATCAGTTGTCGGGCAAAGGGGAAAGACTGGAAAGACAGTTGTGTAGTCTTTGTTCTCAGGTACTGTTGTTAAAATTTTCTTTATGATTCTTCTGCTGGCCAGCTCATTGTTTCACTTGTCTTCCTCTGAATGCTTCCACTGCTTGGTAAGAGATGCAAGGTGGTTGGTTCACTGACAAAAAGTATCGGACTTATCAGTTAAAAGTCCCAGCATTCAACAAGTGCTGCAGGAATGAGTTTTACAATGACCTTTGACAGCAAGGAACAGGGAGACTCCTCCTGAGTTGGGGAAGAATTGAAAATGTCTCTTTCTTTCTTTCTCTCTCTCTCTCTGTAACTTGTTCCCAGTTCCAAGCTGTTCAGTTACCTGAGAACCAATTAGCCAAAATCTCCTTTATCCTGCAATAATAGTTTGTTTGGAATAAACTGAGAAATGATGCAACAATCTGGTAAAGCTCATTAAAAGTGTAAACTTCTTCCTAGCTGCATGGCTTCCAGAAACGGAAGTCATGCAGTGGCATGATGATCAGTGTGCTCACAGAGAGGGACTATGGAGAGAGCCTCTGCAATCAACCAATCAAATACAATGCATTTGTTGGTGACCAGGGACTTAGACATTCATTGGAATTACCATTGCTGAAATCTTCATCGTTGATATCTTGAGGGTCACTATCAAACAGCAACTTGGACCAATCACATAAATACTTCAGTTACAGAGAAGGTCAACACGAGAGTTTTCACCTCCTGGCTCCCCAAAGTCTTTCCACTATCTATAAGGCAGAATACAGGAGTGTGATGGAACACTGTCTACTGGCCTGAATAGGTGAAGCACCAACAACACAGATGAAGCTCAACACTATCCAGGGCAAAGCAGTCTACCTGATTGGCATATGCTACAGCAGGACTACAACCACAGCACAATCTGTGCGGCACACAATCTTTAAAATATACCACAATCATGTAGGGTAGAAAATTCTAAACATTCACAACTTTTTAATGATCAACTCCTTAACCTAAGAATAGAATGTAGAAATGTTGTAGCTGCTGGATCATTTGGCTGGATGGTTGGTTTGTGAAGCAGTGTGATGTCATAAAATGTGGGTTCAATTCCCACACTGGCTGAAGTTACCATGAAGGACTCTCATTCTCAACATCTCCCCTCACCTGAAGTGTGGTGACCCTCAGGTTAAATCACTCAGTTCGCTCTCTCTGATGAGAGAGCAGCCCTGTGGTCTCATAGGACAATGGTGACTTGGCAACGATAGTTGCTGCTATGGTCTGAGATGCAGCATTGAAGTGCAGAAACATACTGTAAATAGATTGGAAAGTGCCTTGGTGCATGAGGCACATGTAGTCATTGCCCATGCAGTATACTCTGAAATGAGTGTGCCCGCTTGCTAAAATAGGAAGTCGTTTGGAGCAAACAGTGAGCTATAATCACCAGGTCAAGAGTGTAGTGCTGGAAAAGCACAGCACGTCAGGCAGCTTCCGAGGAGCAGGTGAAGCAACATTTCGGGCATAAGTCCTTCATAGGAAGTCCACATTTTCTCACAGTGGGAAGCTCCGTCTTAATGAGGTAAGAACATCCCCTCCATATTCCCGTAACCCCACCATTTCCCATGGCTAACCCATCTAGCCTGTACATTCCTAAACACTATGGGCAATCTAGCATGGTCAATTCACCTAACATTGAACTGTTGGAGGAAACCAGAACATCCAGAGGAAACCCACGCAGACACAGGGAGAATATGCAAACTCCACACAGACAGTTGTGCAAGGCTGGAATCGAACCTAGGTCCCTGGCATTGTGAGGCAGCAGTGCTGCCCTAAGAGAATTTGGAGGACAGTTAGGTTTAAGGCAACTAATAAGTTCACTAGGGGTTTAGAGGGATGTGGGCCAAATGCTGGCAAATGGGACTGAATTAATTTAGGGTATCTGGTGGGCATGGATAAGTTGGACTGAAGGGTCTATTTCTGTGCTGTACATTTCTATCAGCAAAGTAACCCAAAATATTTGCTTACTAAAAGGACAGTCATTTTCTTCCAGCACATTTTTGTTTAATGAAGCATGTTTTTTGGAACATTGTAGCATGTCTAATGAGGGATAGCTGGATTCTTATTAGGACAAAATTTGCTGGCAGCTCATGATGTAACCCCTTGAGTAAATCTTTCTGTCACCATTTAAGCTCAAAAAATTGGTGTTGCAAATTATTGAAAGTACAAAATAATAATGATGTAGCAAAGTCAACAATGCATTTAAGATTTTGGTAAATAAAGGGGCCAGAAAGTGCACTTTCTTACGCAATTTAATTTGCAAGATACCGAAGAATATGGCCAAGGGAAATGGGGTTAAGCAGCCTCTGATGAGATACAGGAAAAAGAATAAAGACATGGAAAGAAAGATTGGATGAAAAGATAGAAAGTAAAAGTAATAAGACAAAATTTTAAAAATCTGTAAAATCTCAGGAATTAGACTTCACTATTTTAATTGTACTCATTTTAGGTCAGATATTGAGTTGCATTACAGGACTATAAAACTCAGAATAAAAAAGAAAGCATCTTTGCATCATTAAGAACCAGTCCCAATTAATTGTTGTGGGTTAAAATCATATTATCAGAGTAAATGCAGTAATTTATGGAGTTTCACATAAAAATTGATGACCAGCTGCTATTATTGTGAGGCTTATGATGAGTGGGATAAATTTTGCAGAAATCTGCATGGATTTGCAACTCAGAACATGTTTCTTCCATATTACAAATTATACATCAATATCAGAAAGTATATTTAATCAAGAGGAACTTAGAAAGTTATGTTATCATGTTACAACTGACATTTAACTGATGAATTGAAGAAAGGTACATGTGTTTACCATTTTAATATGTCAGTGGTTTTCAAAGAATGGCTTTTAGTTGGATTGTTATTTCACATATGTGGCATAAACTCAATCTTAGCAAATTAAGTTTTGATCTCAGGAGATCTTAAGTTTATAAAATTTGACCACTAAGGCCTCAAAAAATTCCACACGTCAATTGTGTTATTTGAGTATTGCACAATAGTTTGGAATTTAACACTTTAGACAGCATAACCAAGATTACCAAAAAAACCACATTAACAAAAGTACAGAATAAATTTATGATTGAAAATGAAGCCGTGATGAACCCCATTTTTACTCTTATACAACACAGTCTCATTTTGTAATCAGGCTACTTTCTAGCTTTAAAAATGATTTAAAAATAATATTTTTCAAATATCAGTGTTACTCTCCAAATTCTTGTTGCTGTCAGTAGAAACCAAGGATGTGAAATAAACATAGGCATTTTTATTATTTTCTATTTTCTTCCAGGAACCATATTCCCACCCTTCAGTTTTGCTTGTGTTTGGGGTTAGGCTTCCTGTCTGATCCAGAATCACATACTGGCTTGTTAATAGAGTGAAAGTTCAGAAAGCTTCAACTTCTCACTGACATTTTGCCTTGCCAGGAAGTAAGTTTGTATGTGTTTCTGCGTACATGCATATTTGTGTATACTTCTCCCTCTCCTCTATTTACTTTTAGATACATGGCATTTTTGTCAGGGAAGTGAAAAAAATGAATGCATGATTTCTGAGCTTGCAATTCTGTGTGCAGTAATTCCATCAGAAATATAGCATAATATAGCATTGTTCAGGAGTTCATTTTTTATTTTCTCTATTTGAGAAATTTTTGCCAATTCAACATTTGTAAATATTTCATAAATGCTTTTGCATTAACTAAAAGTTAAAGGCTTAAATTACAAGGCAGAGATTGCAAAACCTTGTTGCCAATGCAATGCTTCACTTGACATGAGTTAATGATCAAACTAGAGTGTTAGATTAGATCACTTACAGTGTGGAAACAGGCCCTTTGGCCCAACAAGTCCACACCGACCCTCCGTAGAGCAACCCACCCAGACCCATTCCCCTACATTTACCCCTTCACCTAACACTACGGGCAATTTAGCACGACCAATTTGCCTAACCTGCACATTTGTTTTGGACTGTGGGAGGAAACCCACGCAGACACGGGGAGAATGTGCAAACTCCACACAGTCGCCTGAGGCGGGAATTGAACCCGGGTCTCTGGCGCTGCGAGGCAGCAGTACTAACCACTGTGCCACCGTGCTGCCCCCAAAAAAAGAAAAAAAATCTACAGTGTGGAAACAGGCCCTTCGGCCCAACTAGTCCACACCGACCCTCCAAAGAGTAACCCACCCAAATCCATTTCCCCTAACTAATGCATCTAACTCTATGGGCAATTTAACATGGCCAATTCACCTAACCTGCACATCTTTGGACTGCGGGAGGAAACCGGAGCACACCCACGCAGACACGGGGAGAATATGCAAACTCCACACACAGTCGCCCGAGGCTGGAATCAAACCCAGGACCCTGGCACTGTGAGGCAGCAGTGCTAACTGCTGAGCCACCATGCCGCACTGTGTTGTATTGCAACTCTGTGGCAAGAGGCATTGATATGTATTGGTTTTCTGCAACATCATGAAATCTTTGTAATATCTGCTCTTGGGTTTTTATTATGGCAGATGTAGAGGAAAATCTACAAAATTACTGACAGATAATTGTATCAGATATGGGTTAACATTAATAAAAGAAATATGCTGCAGATGCTGGAAATTTGAAACAAACACAGAGAATGGTGGAGAAACTCAGCAGGTCTGGCAGAATAGGTGGAAAGAGAAACAGAATATGCATTTTGAGTCTGGTATAAATCTTCTTCAGAACTGAATGGTGTTGGACTTTTAAAAATATTTTTGACACAGGTGGAGGCCCAGTACAAAAGACAAAGAAAGAGAAAATAAAGTGCCAAGTGGGTGTAAAGTAAGGTATGAAAGGGAGGAATAATATCAAGTTAAACAAGACACAGACAAGGCTGTGTGTATGTTTGTGGAGAGGTGGGGCAAGTGGGGTAACAGAGTGTAAGAAAATGGATAACAAACAATGGTAAGATGCCCCTTGTCCTTACTTTCTACCACACTCATCGCCACCTTTAAAGGATTATCATCTGCCAATTGTACCACGTTTGAAACGATGCCATCACCAAACACATCTTCCCCTCCTCACCATTGTCAACATTCCACTCCCACTGAAACCATTCCCTCTGCGATTTTCTGATACTGTCCACTTCTCAAACCCTTCAACCCTGCTTGCTCACTCCCTGTGGCACCTTCCCAGGAAAAAGGTGTAATGCTCGCCTCCTTTCTCATTGTTCAAAGACCCAAACATATCTTCCACTTGAAGCACCATTTTACTTGTACTTCTTTCAATCTGGTCTACTGCATTTGCTGCTCACACTGCGGTCTCCTTTATATTGGCGAGACTAAATGCAGGTTGAGTGATAGTAGGAATCTGGAGGGATGATCCTGACCTCCCAACAGTTTGCCATTTCATTGCATCACCTTGCTCTCATGCTAATATTTCTGACCTGGGACTACTGCAATATTCCAACAAAGCAAACTTCAGGAACAATACCTCATTTTCTGTTTAGACACTTTATAGTCTTGACGTCTCAATATTGAATTCAATAACTTCAGAAACTGATTACATTATATCTCTTTTCTATTTTTCTTACATTCTCCTCTGCGTGCCCTCTCCACACTTACCCTGCCCACCACACACACATAAGGCATGTCTTGTTTGTGTCTCATTTACTTTGCTCCTAGTTTATAGGACCCATTCTTCCCCTTTCACATCTTAATTTATATCCACTTTACATTTCTTTTTCTCTTTCTGCACCATTCACTTTGTCTTTTGTACTGGGTCTCTGCCTCTGTCAAAATTATATATTAAAAAAACAATTTCCAACATCTTTTAGTTTCAATACTGGATTCAAAGGGTAAATCTGTTTCTCTCTGTGCAGATTCTTCCAGACCTGCCGAGTGTCTCCAGCATGCTGTATGTTTGTTAATTGTTATCATTAAACTCAGCAAATCAATATGCATGGCCATGTAAAAGAAAATAATTATACATAAATATAAAATAACAGTGGAACAGAAAAAATCAAAACAACTGAAACCATTTCCTTACCTGAGAAACCTAATAACATCTGATGGGTAAACTGTTCAAGACACCAGGAAGTGCTCAGCAGTACAATAAAACTGTATCAAAAATAAATGGAAAGGGAACAGAGATGCAGTTTCTGAGATGTATAATTGAGATTGTTTGGTCAACACACACAATTGATGAGGAAATTTGGAAGATTGTTGATGTACAAGAACAATTTTTGAAGAGAGTCACCAAGAGGCATCAATAATTCTTTGGGCACATAATTGCAAAGAAACTAGAACATCTGACGGTGACTGGTAAAATTGAGGGTAATGGAGCAAGGAGGAAATCAAAGCAGAAATAAACTGGCAATTTAAGAAGCAGAACAGATATAACATTTAGAAGGAAAACGCAATGATGTTGGACAATATCGAGGGCTTTGAAAATTGGAGAGCTAAGATCGTGATGTTGTAAACAATGGTGCCCGAAGGAGAATGACCTCTATTGCACCACCGAAATGCACCTTAACAGACTTAACTGACTTCAACTCATAATATTTTGTTCTTAATCTGTGAAATCTCAAATTTAGACAAATGTTCCAACATTTAATTTGCTTAGCTTTGATGTATTTTAGGCAATTACTTTACATATTTCTCTCTCATAGCATAATATTAGCTTATTTAAAAAAAGTAAATTTTAAAGGATGTCTTAAAAACATTTGTAGCCAGTCAAGTGGTTTCCAAATTTAGTAACTATTGCAAAGTAGGAAGCATGGTAACCAATTAGTATATAAGCAGTCTCCTACAAGAATGACACTGTTTACCAGACAAGCTATCTTATGTAGATTGAGCAATCAATATTGACCAAGATATCCTGCTGTTCGTTGAAAAGTGTCATGGATATTTTACATCCATCGAAGTGGGTGATAAAGGCTTCAATTAAATGTATTGTCATCTGTCCCTCAATTTTACACTGATGTATCAGCAGAGACCATGTGCCTAACTGACTGAATTTGGATGTGAAGCTACAACCACTGATTCAGAAGAGAGCGTGTCACCTAATAGAATGGTGGAGCAGATCACGGATCATCTGTGTATTAACAAGATTCAGGGGTTAGATGGGCCCTTTCCTTTCCAAGCTTTTTCTTTATATACCTACAGATAGAATTTTGGTCTGGAATTTGAGTTGGTAATGTTAGCAAAACTGCCAAAATTGTTATTACAGTGAAGAGGCTGACAACAAATACTGACATAACATCTACACATATGCACTTAAAAGTGCAAATTCAGAAATTGCCATCAATGTTTTCCCACTCATCCAGAGGGTTTAATGTTGAGACTCCCACTGATATAAACCACTTCAACTGGCATTACCTTCTATTTTTATGTGGTCTTTTTACTGTAAAACTCCTGAAACATTCTACCTTCTTTAACACGGTGCAAGTTGTCTTTTAACATAGTACTAAATTCGTAATCACTTCTGAACAATCTAAAAAATTAAGTTTATATTCTGAAATGTCAAATTTCCTCATTATGCTAAAAATATTACATGGTGTTTTGATAAGAAAACTCTGCACTTTAAAGTCATATTATGACATTATAATTCCATACTTAATCTATATGTATATATATCCCAAAGTTTATTTTATTTTCCATTAAATTTATAAAATGTGAAGTATAATCACTGCACTACACATTCTGTATTGTTATACCTTGGAATTCATCAATGTGACTTGCTGCTTAGCCTGTTTTATGATACTTATGTTGCTGGACTCCAAATAATTGGCATCAAAATCAAATCAAATTAATATCAGGAAAGATGAAATCTACATCACAGAGATAGCCAGATCCTACTGGGCAACTTAATTCAAGATCAGTGTTGAGTACATCACTTTGCCCTTGATTGCAAAATCTATTACATTGTTGCATCATGTACCAGGTTATGAACCAAACTAGATGAATATTGATCTCATTTCATAGGATCTTTTTTGTTTCTGTTCATGTTGAAAACAAGCTCTACGGGTATACACTTAACATTGATTCTTTTAATTAAATAACATCATTATAGTCTTGAAGTGAAACAGTAGGAAAGACATAATTTACAGATGATATACTTCGCTAATTGTCAGCTATTTCTGATTGATCATAACAATTCCCTAATAACTCTGTACTACAAGTGCTGGCATTTAGTTTACTAACTAAAGCAATTATGTTGATTGACATGATCTGACAATGTTTGACAGTTGCAATTAGTTTACTCCAAAAGTAATTTGAACAGATACAAAATGAAGTGTCCCTGACATTTTAATTTCCAATGGCTTTAAATATTGTACCATGAACTATAACTATAATATACAGTTGAGAAATCGTTGCCTCCTGTTCTAGTCATTAGCAGTCAGTGGGTGAAAAAATCTAATTAAAAATTTGATTAACTGGTCAACAATTATGAGTCTTATAGAACAGACTATTTTATAGTGACATCCAAAGAGCAAATTATAATAAAATATGATGAAATAATAAAGCATAAATATTATCCTCTGTCATTACACATGAATCATAGAAAGTCATGCATAGATGACAGTTATTCAGCTGGAGTTATCATTACTAATTTTAATGCCTTACCCGATCTTTTAATGAATTTCCTTTTCAGGTGCGATTTAAAATTTAATTTTAAATGATTTAATCACTGCCTCAATAGTTACCTATGTTCTCATAACATTATGTGTGAAACAATTTTTTCTAGTATCCGTCTTCCCTTCCTTTGATCACATTCCTTAGTCTATGCTTCCTTGTCGCTAACTAGTTGAAACAGAAGAAACAATCATAATAATTATATCACAATACTTCAAATTTAATTTGAAAACCTGATATGTTTCTTGCCTAATCTTCCATGCTCTCATGGAAGAAGACCAAATTTTGAAATTTTCTTCATAAATATAACTTATCTTGGCCAGTCATCTTAGTGCATTTTCTCAACACATTTTGCATTACTTAAATATATTTCAATAAAGGGGGGGGGGGGGCGGGGGGTTGGCACAGAACAACTTAGACGTTTTGTATTAAACAACAACAAAAATAGCGATTACTGGAAAATCTCAGCAGCTGTGGCAGCATCTGTGGAGAGAAATCAGAGTGAACCTTCCAGGTCAAGTGGCTCACTCAACCCAAAACATTAACTCTGATTTCTCTCTACAGACGCTGCAGGACCTGGTCAGCTTTTCCAGCCATCTCTATTTTTCTTTCTGAGTTACAACATCCATAGCTCTTTCAGTTTTTATTTTGTATTAACCAATGTCTTGTATAAATTGATCATTACTTCCTTGCGCTCAGTGTACTACTCAAGTTCTCAATTACTTTGTCCATTGTATTAATAACTGAACTCCAATCTTGAAAGCTGAATATATCTGAGCGAAATCCCAGCTCTGTGATCCATGCCTTTAAAAATGGACATATTATACATGAGGGAGAGAAATTGGCTAAGATAACTGTTGAGTCAGAAGACCCTAGAAGGGTCAAAGATGCAGTCAGCTCCTGGGGATGGTGGAGAGCCTTTCTGGCAGATCTAACACGGTGTTTAAAGTTTATAAATAAAGTTTTAAGATAAATGAGACCCCTCATGCTCTGATACCTGCTACCTCCTCTCATTCTCTATGCCATACTCATGTCAAATATCTGTGCCACCTTATGTCCAATTACCTATCTCAATGGCCTCTCATTCCTTGTGCACTCCCAAATATTTTCATTCTCTTATAAACGCCTATTACAACTCAGTGCTAACTCATATTTCCCCTCCACCCCTTCCTTTTCCATAATCGCCTATCACAACTCAGTACTAACTCATATTTCCCCACCCACCCCTTCCTTTTCCATGTCAACACAACAGTTATTCATCACAGGCATTGACCATGCCTCACCTATGCCAATACATGCAACCTGATCCCCTCTAGCCATCCCCCTATGGTCCCTCACACCCCTATTCCAACTTAATACCTACTTCCACCTACCATCCTTTTCCCCATCACCTACCATACCAACACATTGAATATCCATGTGTCTATTCACATAGGAGAACAAAACATAACTCCATTACTTAAAGTTCTATTTTTCAAATTATCCTCTAGTGAGAAAAGCACTCTTATTTGCAAGAACACATTCCAACACTTGTGAATATGTTTCGACAGATTAACAGTTCTTGACAGGCCCTAGCAAGTTGCAAGGGTTTATATATATATATTTTATTTCAACCCGCTCCACAGTTAAAAGGCATCTGACACCCCACAAATGACAAAGAAGGTGAAGAAACATTTGTTTTCAATGTCACAGTGATGTTCATTTAAACCACTTAAAGCGTTTTTGCCAAACAGTGTTTTCTTCAGTCTTAAATGCATTTCCAATCAGAAAAGATGCTCCAATGTATTTCAGCATTTACACATTGCTGCTGAATTTAGTGGTCACATTACCTTTATAAAACAGAGTCATGAAACATCTACTTTAATTGCAGAATTTAACTATTAACACTAAAACGTAGAGTTGTTTAAAGAATGTCTTTGAGAGAAATGCAAGTTTTTTTTTGGGTTCCACAATTTCCGCATGGTTCATTACTCCCCTAAGGAACCATGGAATATGTATTCTGACAGAATGGACTCATCTTCTCAAAAATTGTGACAGGAAAGTTCAAAATACTCACACTCACAATGGAGCAGGCAAAGCTAATACTGATACTTACGCGAGGGCTATCTGCATCCTTATTATGCACTGACAAAAATTGCCATAAACATGATTTTGAGTAGGAATCTTGGGAATTGGGTCCTTCTTTTCTTAGAGGGCCATTTTTAGAGTGCTTATACATGAGCCTGACTCAGTGAAAATCTGGCCCTCACATCAATGCATTGTGCATTGATACTGTGTTTGATTATGTTTACATAGTTTACAATTGATGTTCATTGGCCTTGATTAGTTAAGCATGATTATGGTTTGAGTGAAAAGTAAACTTGGCTGGTTGTCCTGGTTGAAGCACAGGGAATAAAACCTGTTACACACATAGAAAATAGTCTCATCTCTGCCTCATTTTGAGATCAGCATTAAATGATGCACTGCCACCTGGTACATAAGAATTACTCATGTTAAATTCTACAAAGGCAGAACTGTCATATTAACTACGCGAATGTTGTATGCATCCTTTTTCAGTCATCACTAACTCATGGTTTTCAGATCTTCGAGGTCCTACACATATGATGACTGAGATAATGAATGACCCACAGCCCAAAGAGAACTCAGAAGGGACGAAGTACTCTATGGGTGTGAGAATAAAATTAATATTCACTCTCCAGCAGCTCAGGTACATGGGTTGTATTGGGTACAAAAAGGTAATTGCTATGTGGAAGCACATCAAATATGGGCGGCACGGTGGCACAGTGGTTAGCACTGCTGCCTCACAGCGCCAGAGACCCGGGTTCAATCCCCGACCCAGGCAACTGACTGTGTGGAGTTTGCACATTCTCCCCGTGTCTGTGTGGGTTTCCTCCGGGTGCTCCGGTTTCCTCCCACAGTCCAAAGATGTGCAGGTCAGGTGAATTGGCCATGCTAAATTGCACGTAGTGTTAGGTAAGGGGTAAATGTAGGGGTATGGGTGGGTTGCGCTTCGGCGAGTCGGTGTGGACTTGTTGGGCCGAAGGGCCTGTTTCCACACTGTAAGTAATCTAATATGCAGAATCTGGTTCTGGAATCTGAGCAGCATTGGAACATCCCAGTCAGATGAGGATGGGTTTGGGGAATGGTAGGGCTGTGTTAGGGAGTAGGGAAGGACGTGCCATGATTATCTGCTTAGGGTAGATCTACAATGTCTGAGAGTCACTCATGAAAACAGAACTTGTGAAGCAGCAATGGAAAATGTGTGATGCCATCTGTATTTCCAATGTGGAGAATAGACAAGTCTGTGTCATGATGTCCCGGGAGATTGTGTTGATTCTCATGAATACAATGGAGAATCAGTTACTTTTAATCAATTCCCAACCCAGTGTGTGGGCATTGCTGGCTCGGCCAACATTTGTTGCCCATCCCTAATTGCCCAGAAGCCTGTTTAGAGTCAACCACATTGCTGGTGGTCTGAAGTCATAGGCATGCTAGACCATGTATGGATGGCAGTTTCCTTTCCTAAAGAACATTAGTGAACCAGATAGGTTTTTCCTCAACACTGCTCATCATTGGAATTTTAATTCAAGATTTGTACTAATTTCAAATTCCATCATCTGCCATGGTCCCCAGAAAATCATCTGGATCTAGTGATAATAATACAGCGGCATTGTCATCCATGCAATGGGGAGATTGGCAGTATTTGGCAGATGCTCACAGACAGTTCAAAATCCAGAGGATATCCGTCATGGGAATTTTACGTGATAAAGGAGTAGATCAAGAGGCCAGCCTCCAGCCCCACTAAAGCCACAGACCATGCTGCACTCCAGCTCTCCTCTACTGTAGCCTCACTCCTCTCTACAGCAGGCAGAACAGACACCACAATCCTTGAGACCCTTGATGAAGAGTATGGAAAGAAGGGAACCTCCAGATCTATCCGGACACCTGAACTGCAAATAGAGCACCCCACCAACTTGCTCTCTTATTGCCATTTGAAAGGAACTCAGGAAATCATTCTCAGAAAGTTGCGGTTGACAGAAATATTCCTCAAAATTCAGGCCTTTATTTGTGGCTAATTACCAGCCTGGCAATTTTAGTATCTGAAGCCTTCCCAAAATGTCACTTTCAGTAAGCAATTACTGTCTGCTGCATTTTTGCCTGTTGCACCCTGATCCGACACAAAGATTATGAAACGCAATGTCCTTGCTGTTAAAGCTGGAATGCAGAATTAGAGAGACACTGAAATAGCTCTTTGAATATTTTAATTAGCTTGCTGCGAGCTGCATGGGGCCTCCACATTCACCTCCAAACTCGTTCAGGTCCAATCCAGAAGTATGAGATACGATGCCAGGTTCTTAAACCAACACCATTTTAAAGGCATTTCACCCTGTGTTAATATCTGTGTCAACTGCCCCCTTTCTGTTAAAATTCTCCCCAACATTTCTCTCATGTTTTAAACCTTATTCACTTACAAGAAGTGTAAATAAAAAGGTTTGAACGTAGATCACTGGAGCATACAAGTATCTCATCCAGAAACAATATTCAACTATCTTTACTTCTTCCTCCAGCCATCACTCTAGTCTAGGCATCTACATTATTTCAATACTGCCTTCATTTTCATGAGAAGCCTTTTAACATAGCACCTTATCATACATCTTCTGAAAATCCATTCCTCAAATATCCACTGCATTCTCTTTATCAATGCATGTGATGTCTTCAAAAAATTAAATGAAATCAGTCAAACTTAATTTTCTGTTGTATGCAAGAAGAGATGAAACATCCCATGTTAAGGAACAATGGGAGGATGTACTCAATTACCAAACTAAACTACATACTCATAACCTGAGAATTTGAATATTGATTTTTGCTGCAAATTATATTGGGCTTTTCAGAAATATATTTTCAGTATAATTAAACTTTCACTCGACTGTTGATTGGCAGTAATTGAAGATACCACAGTGAAAAAACACAGCTCACATTTTGGTGATTATATACTGGTTTTCAGTGCCAGGGGATCTGAACATTCTGCATTATAGTGAGCATTACCTCACACTGAAATGATAAATACATGAGGCTGAAGACACTGAGTTTCAGAAAATGCTTTCATTATGTGAATGTGCAACAGGCATCACTAAGTGATATGAGAAAGACAGACAACAAAAATACAAAAAGAAGATAGCACAGTGTGTTATTGCTTTGAGATCTGAATTCAAATATAATTTGGACTAGAGTGATCGTCTTCAGTCTGTGGTAGAGAGCCAACCCGATCCAATTCAGCCTGATCATGAAGAAAAATAGAAATTGCTGGAAGAGCTCAGCAGGTCTGGCAGCATCTGAGCCTGATCATGAAATTGTTTTGTGCACCCTTCATCTAGGACTATCTGGCTCTGTACATCAAAGTTTTGTTTTTCAAATTTATTCTACATTAATATTCACAATCATCGGGCCACAAGGAGTACTGCAATACTGATTTCAAAAAGAAGTAGCATAGCAGCACGCATTATAGAAACAAAAGAATTTTTACAGTGCAGAATAAGTCTATTTGGTCTATTATGTCTGCACCACTCTCTGAATGAGCAATTCACTTAGCACCATTCCCCTGCCCTTTCCCATAACCTTGCGCATTTCTCCATTTCAGATAATGCCTAGTTTCACTTTTCTTTAAATGCTGGATTATTAACTATATTTCTTGGTATAAAAACTTTAGCATCCACTTTCTGTTTTATTCATTCTTTTTCAGGGATTTGGATGTCACTGACCAGGCCAAGATTATTGTCCTTCCCATAATTGCTCTTAAGAAGGTGATAGTGGGCTGTCTTCTTGAACTGTTGCAGTCCATGTGTTGTACATACATCAATAGTGTAGTTAGGAAGGATGGTGAAAATTTTTGAATTTATTTCAGTGAAAAAACAATGATTTAATTCCAAGCCATGATGACTTGGAGGCAAATATGCAAGTGACAGTGTTTCAATGTGTTTCCTATCCTTATCCTTCCAGGTTTTGAGAGATGGTGTAAATACTAAGTAATGCTGTAGCATTTGTGGAGATAGAAACAGAGTTAACACTTTAAGCATGTGACATTTTATCATTCCAATGCTTCTCTGCCTTCATTTCAGCTTTCCAGCATCTTCAGCAATTGCTTTTAAACAGTACAGGGCCCTTGCATGAAGACATAGTCAGCCTGCTCCCAGTATGGACTTCGTCGTGCATTTTTTTCAGACTATAGGCTTGAGACGTCTCTCACTCCATTGGTTCACACAAGGGCTGCAATTACCTAAAACTTAACTTCTGCTACTATGTATATTGCACTCTTGCATGTCTTCCACTGTAGTATTTCAAGCAAGATAGATCTCATTGATTATGAGATCCTTGATTGAAATTGCTAACCTAGGGCAATCGGGAAGCCCTGGCTGACCAATATAACCAGGAGATTTACAATCTCCTCACTTCAGGGATTGACTCCGAGCTGACTGGCCACAGTGCACAATTTACTGGCACAAGTAAATAAAGGGTGACTTGGTGATGGGAACCAGCCTGTGTGCAGTTATTTCACCTACTTAACATTACAAAATTCTTGTATTCCTTTCCAGCCACATTAATGTCAGATATGGCTCTTTTGGTTGTAATTTTGCCTTTGAGTCAGAAGGTTATGTTTCCTGTTATATAAGACAGTTGGTATTTGAAGGGGTTAATTGACATCACAGGATAACCTCCGCCCTTCAGAATTGTTGCATCAAGGAGGTTAACAGTGTTACAGATTGTAGTCTATAAACTATTGTTCCAGTGTTAAACCTATATAACTAATAATAATTTGAGCTTACATTGACCCTGATATCTCACAAGATGCAACCACATATCTCAGATGTAATGTAAGTCACTATTGAGTACTATGTAACAAATCTTTTCTGTGTAATCAACATTGAGCCAAACTTTTGCTAAAGATTTTCTCAGGCATCCTTCTACAGTTAGTATCAGCAACTAAGACTAATACCAATGAGGAGCAATGGTTTAGAGATGCCTGTGTTGGACTGGGGTGTACAAAGATAAAAATCACACAACACCAGGTTATAGTCCAACAGGTTTAATTGGAAACACTAGCTTTCAGAACGCTGCTCCTTCATCAACCACCTGATGAAGGAGCAGCGCTCCGAAAGCTAGTGCTTCCAATTAAATCTGTTGGACTATAACCTGGTGTTGTGTGATTTTTAGTTGAAACTTTATTGCTGGAACAGCACAGCAGGTCAGGCAGCATCCAGGGAACAGGAAATTCGACGTTTCGGGCACAGGCCCTTCTTCAGGAATTCCTGAAGAAGGGCCTGTGCCCGAAACGTCAAATCTCCTGTTCCCTGGATGCTGCCTGACCTGCTGTGCTGTTCCAGAAATAAAGTTTCAACTTTGATCTCCAGCATCTGCAGACCTCACTTTCTCCTTGTGTGATTTTTAACCAATGACAAAAATTGGTAACTGAGAATCTACCCACAACTTCTCAGATGATTCTGAAGAATTAGAGATATATGGGCCAAATGCTGGCAAATGGGACTAGATCAGTTTAGGATATGTGGTGGGCATGGACAAGTTGGACTAAAGGGTCTGTTTCTGTGCTATGTAACTCTATGACTCTATAACATGACCACACACTTAAGGTGGTAGCAGTGTTGAGCAGTATTATTGCTTATTAGAATTTTAAGACCTAATACATGACTAGGCAAAAAAAATTAAGGCTGATTCTCCAGTGCTGTGCTGAGAAATGATGCACTGTTGAAGCATCTGCCTCCATAAATGTCTCACTACTTTGAACAAGAGAAGGGGAGTCATCCCGGACATCCTTGTCAATATTTATGCCTCAAACAATATCACAACAAATGGGTATCTTGCTATAATCCTATTGCTGTTTATGGGAGGTTGCTGAGTGCAAATTGACTGCTGGATTTCCAACAGCACCACAGTGACTGCAATTCAAAAATACTTTAAGGGCAGCAAAGTGTTTTGAGAAGCCTGGTGGTCATGAAAGATGCTATATTAGTGCTAACCTTTCTCTTTCTTTTAATTTTCAATGAGTTTTGAAGCCTAATTATAAGTAATAGCTGTTTGTTGAATGGATCTCCTTTGCCTTGTACCCTACGGGTGGAACACATCTACAATCATAGCTGAGCACAGCTGGTGGTATTGGAGATTATAGCCTCAAAATCCCAAAGGGGAAAATTAGCATATTAACTAGATCAGTTCAAGATTGCCTGGCTAACTGCCTCAGGCTTTTTAAGTGCTGCATGCAAACAATCAAGCTGACTTGAGAAACAGATAAACATCACAATCTGTAATGGTTGACCCGTTGGGAATCTTCTTGAAAGGAAGGCCACTGTCGGTTCATCAGATAACTTTACTGACATGAAAAGTTTTGTTTTGCCGAGTAAATGCTTCTCTGGACAAACACAGGATTACAGTCCACTTCATTATCTACTTATAAAATGGTAATATTATAATATTTACTGTTCAAAAAGAAGTGAAGACATTTTCAAAGTAGCTGGCTTCTACTTCAAAGCAAATGAGCAGTGTATCTGAGCAGCAGCACCCCCCCCCCCCCCCCCCCCGGGGTTGTTTTGTTGATTCAGATTAACCTTTCTTCACTCCCTGTAATTGCACTGTAAAGGAACATCCTTGGGGATTGGTTTTTCTATTTAAAAGTGATCAAAAGACTCTGAAGTAGGGGAAAACAAAAAGGGCTCCACCTACTTGATAATGGAAGAGCATATCAACCATAGTGCTGTAGCATGAGTCTCAACATTCCTCTTAGATAGCCTTCAGCTAATTCTTTGAAAATCTGAATGGCTCTTCCCACTGTGCAAAAGGGAAAAACTGTGAGCATGCTACAGCTGCATACACCATTGACCTGCGGGACTGTGCAGCCTGAGATTGAAGCAGTTTCAATTCAGCATCAAAGAAGAAAGAGCTTCAATTTGTTTTGAAGAGATTTAATTTTCAAAATGTCCAAATGGATTTAAAATCAACATCACCAGTTGGTAAATGTGAAAAGATGGTTAAAATTATATTCACGGGTATAGGACATCATTGGCTAGCCTAGTCACTAATTGCCTTCTTGAACAGCTACAGTCCATACAGTGTAGCAACTTTCAGTTTTGACAGGAAGAATTTAGGTTGGGATCTAGCTTGGAAGGGTATTTGCAAGTGTCAGTGCTATCCTTGTCCTTCAGGGTAGTATAGGTTGCAGTTTGAAAGGAGCTGTTGGAAGAGCTTCTGTGGGTTAATGAAGTGCAGCTTGCAGATGGCACACCATGTGCACTACTGGTGCACGGTGTAATATTGAAGTTGGTAGATAGGAGTTTCAATTACATGGACTATTTTTCCTGATAGTTATGTTTTGTGAGTATTGATGGAGCTGCACAGATCCAACCAAGTGGAGGTATTCCATCACATTCCTGACTCATGGCCTTTGGCTGGTGGATAGCGACTGAAGAGTCAGCAGGTGGGTTACTTGTCATAGAATTCCTAGCCTCTGACCTTCTTTTATTGGCACAGTATTCATATGGTTGATGCATCTGAGTTTCTGGCCAATGGCAACTCTAGCCAGATGAGTTGAGGGTGTTGATTAGTACATGAGGGTCTGACATCATTGCGATCACAGAGACATACTGAGGAATTGGCAGGACAGGCAGGTCAGTGTTCCAGGGATTAGAAACTTCAGGGAAGACTGAGGTGTGGGTTGTAAAAGAGGATGTACCATTGTAATATTGAGCAAAGAGTCAATTATTCAATAAAGATAATTTGCAGAGGACAGTCACCAGGATATTGCCATGGCAGGTGCATTTCTGCTGTGAAGAGAGAATGAGATTGAGTGGGGTTATATTTCTTCGAGCAGAGAAGGTTGAAATTAGACCTAATTGAAGTATACAATATTATGAGAGACTTAGATAGGGAAATAAGAAAAAAACTCTTTTCTCCTTAGTAGAGATGTCAAGAGGCTATTATTAAACTTGCTCCTGCAATTATACATTTAAAATAAAAGGGAGTTCAGAATCTGAGGAGAGTTTACAGTGATCAATCCACAGGTCAAATTACTCTGAACAAATTGTTACATACCATTTTATTTTAATTACTCAGTTCTTGTAATTCGTAAAACAAAAGAAGCAAGTTGCTTTTAAGCTGCATCTAGGTGACAGTTATCCAGGTAAAAGAAACGTTGTTTGTCCATATCTCAGGGATTTTGTCATTAGAAATCTTGCTATGATTGTGGTAATAATAGAATATCACTTTCCAATTTCAGTAACCTGATATTATTAGCATCTGGAACCTTAATCAGAAATCTTAATAGTTTTTTGAAAAGAAAAACAAACACTCAAATATGTGCAGCTATCAGCTAAAAGCAGGTTGAGCCAACTTGTGAAAATGTCAATAACCAAGAACCAGTTTGAGTTGAAATTAACCTTATTATTTGAAGGCATTGAATTCAGATCTGCATCTCCTGTTTAACTTCCATATTTATGGATACGTTTAATATAATGGGATGAAAGCCTCACCGGAAAATTATCCAGCTTGGAGGAATAATGAAGGCAGACATTGGAACACATAAGTGAATTGTATTTCCAATGGCTGTTTTGGCCACTGATCAAATAATAAGTTGAGAGGTAAACATCAATTTTAAACAGTAGAACTGCAAGACTCTCTCTCTCTTTCCACTTTCTGGTAGTCTTTTAAAAACACAAAAACCATTGATAAATCAAAATTGAGAGACATCCATTCACCGAGAACTCCAACACTTGCTGCTGTTGAGGATACAACACAAAAATTAAACAATTGTGGGCAACAAGCGTCTCAGGTTAAAATCCAGCCTTTCCAAGACTTTGAGGTCTTTAAGCAGTTCATTTGTTTTTTTTACCAGATACTGATGCCTTTTAAAAACTTTAGATGTATATATGTGAGTGTATGTGTGTGTTTGGTATTGAGACTATTTTTAGAGATTAGGTTAGTAAGTAATAAAATTTATTTCATTCCAGAAAACTTCATAATTAACTCATGTTTAATTCAGGCAAACTAATGAATTACATTTTAATTTAAGTGAGAGACAGCTGTGAGCTGAAAAGAAATAAAATGTTTGTTACTGACAACAAAGGGAGTTAAAAAGAGGAGAGTTAATTCACCCCTGTTGTTTATTTAGAAGCACAATAAGATAAAATTAAGCATTTCCCTTACCTGGCAATCTGAATTACTTTCTTTGCTCTTTTTGCTAGTCTCCTCTATCCTTCCTGCTCTTTCGTCTTTTAAGTATTTGAACATATTTGACACATGATGTGATATGCAAACACTTCAATAAAGCTTTTAAGGCATTTGAATGACGTATCTTCTGCAATAAACCCAGTGACAGATTGTTAAAAAAATCACACAACACCAGGTCATAATCCAACAGGTTTATTTGGTAGCACTAGCTTTCGAAGCACTGTTTCTTCATCAGCTGGTGAAGAAGCAGCGCTTCAAAAGCTAGTGATTCCAAATAAACCTGTTGGACTATAACCTAGTGTTGTGTGATTTTTAACAATCTGTCACTGGGTTTATTGCAGAAGATGTGTGACAGATTGAATGTGTATTGCTAACTGATTTCTAGTAACTACACTCGTTTAAGACTAAACGAGATTTGGTTTACATTTTCTGTTTATCGGGGTTCAAAGCTTGGAAGATGAAAAGAATATCTGAAACAAAGACATAGGAATGAATGCAGTAAATATGGGGGTGGGAGGTGGTGGGAGGGTGTAGTCCTTTTTTTCTAATGGGAGCCAAACAAAATTGTTTTGTTTTTCCTAATGTTGAGCTAATGGATGATATAAATTGTCTCAGACTTGGTGTGGTTTGTAAGAAATGTGTTACAAGGTGTGTGTTACAAGGATATAATTTCATAGGCAGTGCTTCTGGATCAAGGCTAACTTGCTACCACGCCCATGTGTTACGCATTGCTCCGTCCAACGCTTGACAGGTTGAGTAGATGGCACGCTTGGAAGCTTGTTTACTTTCTTTGATACCTTCATCTCACCACAGTATTCAGCACCTTCCTGAATTAGCGTTCTCTACTTTGGTCAGCCATATGGCAGGGATAGGTATGCTTGACCTCTTCCTGAATGTTTTGAGGATATCACTTATGCAATTCTGCTGTTTGCTCAAGAGTCTCATGCATGACTGAGTTCCATGTGGAGGATTTGCTCTGGAATTTGGTGTCAGGCATACAAAATACATGTCCTAACCAGCAAAGCTAGTTTTGTGTGATTAGTGCCTCAAGACAGTCAAATTGGCTTAGCAAAGATACCATCTTTCCTTCCAATTAGATTTTTGGTGATCTTGTGAAGACTTCTCAGGAGGCTCTTACAATGTTTTTGAGATGCAGTTGTCAAAGTCTCTAAAGCGGTTAGGGGCTTGAGGTTACTCCTGCAACTAAAACATGACTTTTGGCTTGAGTTTGACATCCTGGTCCTCTGATACTCTTTTCCTCCGTTGGCCTCAGGCTGAGCTGGCACATTGAAGGTAATGATGAATTTTGTCATCTACATATGCTTTTATTGAGAAAAGGCTTCCAAGATAAAGAAAATAGTCAGCATTTCCCATGATCTTGCTGTTGATCTAAATTAACATTGTGAGGTGTTGCACTGTGCAAGTTATTGGGAGAAGATTTTTCAGTTTTCAGTACTTATAATACTGCTTGGCAGTGCATAAAAATGATATCACTGATGAATATAATGTAAACAATGAAAAGTAGAGGCCTTACCATTATTATCAATATGAAGGCTGGAGGATAAGTCATTGCAGGAAATAGTGTCAAAAAGTGGGAGAGCGGATAGGTGGGTCGGAAGATAAACAGACCCTCCCTACTGACCTAACATAACCATCTCCTTCATGTATCCACCTCTCGCCATCCCAGCTACCTTCCCCCCAGCCATACCACCACCCCCACTTCCCTATTTATCTCTCATCCCCCTCCCCGCAACCCCTCACCACATTCCTGATGAAGGACTGACGCCCGAAACATCGACTCTCCTGTTCTTTGGATAGTCCCTGACCTGCTGTGCTTTTCCAGTGCCATACTTTTCGACTCAGACTCTCTAGCATCTGCAGTCCTCACCTTCTCCAAATTGCAAGAAATAGTCAGACAAAAGTGAAACCAGGCAAAAATATTGGATTGTAAAGGATAGATAATACAAGAGGATAAAGTGAACTATGTTAAAAACTCTTATGAATGTCAAAGTGAATACGGAATCCTGGATACAGCCACAGAGATAAAATAGATAAATTTTATCTGAGTGGTCTTGATGGTGAAGACAGAGTAAAATCTGATTGAAAGAATTCAATGTACTGGTAGAGGTGGTAGCTAATGCATGACCAAGAAATGAAGAGAGGAGTGAAAGTTTGGAGGCAGATCAATAATTGGGAAGAAAGAGCTTTTGAGAAGAGACTGATAGCAATCACTTTGAAAGGTGAAGAGGACAGAACTCAAAGTGACAGAGCTGATAATTTCAGCAAACGGTAGGTGGAACAAACGTGTGATGAGAAGTTGGACCTGGGGACCATAGAGGGTTGCATGAAGGTAATGAGCTTGGTGAGAGCAGGGGAGCGGACAGGAGAGATATAGCAAAGTAACTCTGCTGAGACAAAGCTATTGGAGTGCATGATCGAGTCTCCAAAAGTGCAATTTCATTAATGTCAGTCTCCCTACTGTCTTCATGACCCTGCACATTGTAGCTTTTCACATGTCTTAATTCCCTTTGAATCCTTGAATTATCCTGCCTCCACCACACTCTCGGGCAGTGCATTTCAGACTGATTGTTTGAAAAACTTTTGATCATGTAACTTTTGCTTCTGTTGCTAATTACTTCAAATTTGTGCCCTCTCAGTCTCTATCCTTTCAGAGTGGGAACAGCTTCTCCCTGTCTATCTGTCTAGATCCCTAAATTTTGAATACTTTATCAAAGTTACCTCAGATTACAACAGGTTCTTGACCAGATGGGCCAAGGGCTGAGAAGTGGCAGACCGAGTTTAATTCAGATAAATGCGAGGTGCTGCATTTTGAGAAAGCAAATCTTAGCAAGACTTATACACTTAATGGTAAGGTCCTAGAGAGTGTTGCTGAACAAAGAGACCTTGGAGTGCTGGTTCATGATTTCTTGAAAGTGGAATTGCAGGTAGATAGGATAGTGAAGAAGACGTTTGGTATGCTTTCCTTTATTGGTCAGAGTATTGAGTACAGGAGTTGGGAGGTCATGTTGCGGCTGTTCAGGACATTGGTTCGGCCGCTGTTGGAATATTGCGTGCAATTCTGGTCTCCTTCCTATTGCAAAGATGTTGTGAAATTTGAAAGGGTTCAGAGAAGATTTACAAGGATGTTGCCAGGGTTGGAGGAGCTAAGCTATAATAGGGAGAGGTCGAACAGGCTGGGGCTGTTTTCCCTGGAGCGTCGGAGGCAGAGGGGTGACCTTATAGGCATTTACAAAATCATGAGGGGCGTAGATAGGATAAATAGACAAAGTCTTTTCCCAGGGATCGGGGAGTCCAGAACTAGAGGGCATAGGTTTAGTGTGAGAGGGGAAAGATATAAAAGAGACCTAAGTGGCAACGTTTTCACACAGAGGGTGGTACATGTATGGAATGAGCTGCCAGAGAAAGTGGTGGAGGCTGGTACAATTGCAACATTTAAGAGGCATTTGGATGGGTATATGAATAGGAAGGATTTGGAGGGATATGGGCCACGTGCTGGTAGTTGGGACTAGATTGGGTTGGGATATCTGGTCGGCATGGACGGGTTGGATCGAAAGGTCTGTTTCCATGCTGTACATTTCTATGATTATGACTCTATAAATCTGTACCTAGCCTTCTCTTGTCCAAGAAAAATAAGCCCAACCTCTGCATAACAAGAGCTCCTCATCCTTGAACCATTCTTATAAATCTTTTCCACACTCTTTCCAATGCTTTCACAACTTTCCTAAATTGCAGCATTCAGAATTGTTTTAGGAAATATCAACATACTCTCCTCTACACTGGTGAGCTGAAACACACACCGAGTGGTTGCTTTACAGATATATCGGTGAAAATGACCTGAGCTTCTAGTTGCCTGCCACTTCAACGCATCACCATGTTCCCACACCAACATTTCAGTCTCAGGTTGGCTTCAGTGCTCCAACAGAAACAATATCACATCTTTCACAAAGATACTTTACAGATCTCAGGTCTCAAAATTGAGTTTTACAATTTCAGAGGTGAACAACTTCCTCCATGTTCATTACCCATTTGCACGCTCCTAGGTCCTGTTCTCTGTGGGTTGCTCCCAGCCCAGCCAACCCACTTTCAATTATTCACGCTTCCTGTTAGCTTTCATGCAGTATTTACCTCTTTCCTGGATTATCATCGAACATAGAACATAGAACAATACAGCACAGAACAGGCCCTTCGGCCCACGATGTTGTGCCGAACATTTGTCCTAGCTTAAGCACCTATCCATGTACCTATCCAATTGCCGCTTAAAGGTCACCAATGATTCTGACTCTGCCACTCCCACAGGCAGCGCATTCCATGCTCCCATCACTCTCTGGGTAAAGAACCTACCCCTGACATCCCCCCTATACCTTCCACCCTTCACCTTAAATTTATGTCCCCTTGTAACACTCTGTTGTACCCGGGGAAAAAGTTTCTGACTGTCTACTCTATCCTTTCCTCTGATCATCTTGTAAACCTCTATCAAGTCACCCCTCATCCTTCGCTGTTCCAATGAGAAAAGGCCTAGCACTCTCAACCTATCCTCGTACGACCTGTTCTCCATTCCAGGCAACATCCTGGTAAATCTTCTCTGCACCCTCTCCAAAGTTTCCACATCTTTCCTAAAGTGAGGCGACCAGAACTGCACACAGTACTCCAACTGTGGCCTAACCAAAGTCCTGTACAGCTGCAACATCACTTCACGACTCTTGAATTCAATCCCTCTGCTAATGAACGATAATACTCCATAGGACTTCTTACAAACTCTATCCACCTGAGTGACAACCTTCAAAGATCTATGTACATAGACCCCAAGATCCCTCTGTTCCTCCACCTGACTAAGAACCCTACCATTAACCCTCTATTCCGCATTCTTATTTGTTCTTCCAAAATGGACAACCTCACACTTGGCAGGGTTGAACTCCATCTGCCACTCCTCAGCCCAGCTCTGCATCATATCTAAGTCCCTCTGCAGCCAACAACAGCCCTCCTCACTGTCCACAACTCCACCTATCTTCGTATCATCTCAAACCCACAAGTTGTGAATCACAATCTTAATAACAATAGAGAATCCTCTCTTGCTTTTTAGTGCACCACAGAGCTGTGCTAGACATCATGCGCGAGCAGCCAATGATACTGTTTTTGTGTCTTTCACCAAGCATCTGTTTATCCTCGCTTCCCTTTCCAGTGCGTGGTCCTTATCCATGTGCGGTCTGGCTTTGTAAGTGTTCAGCTAAATATTTCAGAAATGTTCTGATGACTCTCAGTTTTACCCCGCTTTCAGACAGTGAATTCCAGACAAACAACATTCTCAGAATCAAAACGTTCTTCCTGAATCGCCACTAAACCTCGTAACTCTTGTATTTAATTTACCTACCGAGTTATTAATCCTTTCCATAAGAAGATTATTCCTATCACACATATTCATATTCCTACTGTGCATGTTAATCACTCAACCCTCTCTGGTATCAAGGAAACAGCCCCAGACTTTTCGTCCATCTTCATCGAGGGAATGGTCCAGTTCAGGAAACATCTTGGTGGCTCCAGGCTGAATATTTACCATCTACCACCACTCTCTGACTTCGACCGGTTAGCCAGTTTTCTATCCAACTGGCCAAATTTCCCTCTATCCCCATGCCTCCTGACTTTCCGCATAAGAAAACCCTTTGTCTGCATCATCAGCAAACCCTTTGTCTGCTTCGCCTTCCTTTTCTCTCTCTGGACACAATGTCTATCAATTCGACTCAGTTCCTCTTCCCTCCAACCCCACCCCATCATCAGAACAAAGACCATCAATTCCCAGCTGCTTTCAATTCTTGAAAAGGGTCATTAGACTCGAACCATTAACTCTGGTTTTCTCTCTACAAATGCTGCCCCGACCCTCTGTGTTTCTCCAGTACTGTCTATTTTAATTTCAGATCTCCAACATTTGTAGTTCTTTGTTTTACATTACTCCATGCCTCTAATAATAAAGCAGAGGATAGTATAAGATTTGTTAACCTCTCTCTTAAACCATCCTGCCACCTTCAATGGCTAATGCACACGTATAAACAGGTTATGTTAAAGCAAAATACTGCGCATGATGGAAATCTGAAACAAATATGCTGGAAAATCTCAGCAGATCTGGCAGCATCTGTGAAGAGAAAGCAGAGTTAACGTTTCAACTCTGGTATGTTTTTCCTCAGAAATGTGCCATTCAAATGGGTTCAATGCTCCTGCATCCTCTTTAGATTTATACCCTTTATATTCTCCACAAAATGAATCACAATCGAGCCAGGTCTGGCCATAGATAATCAGGCTTGTTCTGCACCAGGTTCATACATAGAACATTACAGCTCAGTGCAGGCCCTTCGGCCCTCGATGTTCCTCCCACCTGTGAAACCAAACGATCTAACCTACACTATTCCATTTTTGTCCATATGTATGTCCAATGCCCATTTAAATGCCCTTAATGTTGGTGAGTCTACTACTGTTGCAGGCAATGTGTTCCATGCTCTGACTACTCTCTGAGTAAAGAAATTACCTCTGATATCTGTCCTATGTCTATCACCCCTCAATTTAAAGCTATGTCCCCTCCTGCTAGCCATCACTATCTGAGGAAAAAGGCTCTCATTGTCCAACCTATCAAACCCTCTGATTATCTTATATGCCTCAATTAAGTCACCTCTCAACCTTCTTCTCCCTAACGAAAACAACCTCAAGTCCCTCAGCCTTTTTTCATAAGACCTTCCCTCCATACCAGGCAACATCCTAGTAAATCTCCACTGAAACCTTTCCAAAGCTTCCACATCCTTCCTATAATGCGGTGACCAGAACTGTACGCAATACACCATATGCGGCCGCACCAGAGCTTTGCACAGCAGCAGCATGACCTCATGGTTCTGAAACTCAATCCCTCTACCATTAAAAGCTAAAACACTGTATGCCTTCTTAACAACCCTATCCACCTGTGTGGCAACTTTCAAGGATCTATGTACATGGACACTGAGATCTCTCTGTTCAACTACACTACCAAGAATCTTACCATTAGCCCAGTACTCTGTATTCCTATTATTCCTTCCAAAGTGAATCACCTCACACTTTTCTACATTAAACTCCATTTGCCATCTCTCAGCCCACATCTGCAACTTATCCACATCTCTCTGTAACCTACAACATCCTTTATCACTATCCACAACTGTACCAATCTTAGTGTCATTCTCAAATTTACTAACCCATCCTTCCATGCCCTCATTCAGGTTATTTATAAAAATGACAAATAGCAGTGGACCCAAAACAGATCCAAGTGGTACGCCACACCTAATTGAACTCCAAGATGAACATTTCCCATCAACCACCACCCCTGTATTCTTTCTGCTAGCCAATTTCTGATCCAAACTGCTAAATCATCCTCAATCCCAAGCGTCCGTATTTTGTGCAATAGCCTACCATGATGAACCTTATCAAACAACTTACTGGAATCCATATACACTCCATCAACTGCTTTACACTCATCTACTGGTTTGGTCACCTTCTCAAAGAACTCAATAAGGTTTGTGAGGCACGACCTACCCATCACAAAACCGTGTTGACTATCCCTAATCAACTTATTCCTTTTTGGATGAATACAAATCCTATCTCTTATATCCGTTTCCAACACTTTACCCACAACTGAATTAGGGCTCACAGGTCTATAATTTCCAGGGTTGTCTCTACTCCCCTTCTTGAACAAGGGAACATTTGCTCTCCCTCAGTTTTCTGGCACTATTCCTGTAGACAATGACAACATAAAGATCAAAGCCAAAGGCTCAGCAGTCTCCTCCCCGACTTCCCAGAGAACCTGAGGATAAATCCCATCCAGCCCAGGGGACTTATCTATTTTTATACTTTCCAGAATTGCTAACACTTCCTCCTTGTGAACCTCAATCCCATCTTGTCTAGTAACCTGTATCTTAGTATTTCACCTCGACCACATTGTCTTTTTCTAGTATGAATGCTGATGAAAAGGATTGATTTAGTGCATCCCCATCTCCTCTGACTCCATGCACAACTTCCCACCACTATCCTTGATTGGCCCTAATCTTACTCAAGTCATTCTTTTATTCCTGATATAGCTATAGAAAGCCTTAGGGTTTTCCTTGATCCTATCCACTAATGACTTCTCATGTCCTCTCCTGGCTCTTCTTAGCTCTCTCTTTAGTTCCTTCCTGGCTAACTTGTAACTCTCTAGTGCCCGAAATGAGCCTTCACGTCACATCCTAACATAAGACGTCTTCTTCCTCTTGACAAGTGATTCAACTTCCTTAGTAAACCACGGTCTCGCACTTGACAACTTCCTCCCTGTTTGACCGGTACGTACTTATCAAGGACACACAGTAGCTGTTCCTTGAATAAGTTCCACATTTCAATTGTGCCCATCCCCTGCAGTTTCCTTCCCCATCCTATGCATCCTAAATCTTGCCTAATTGCATCATAATTGCCTTTCTCCCAGCAATAAATCTTGCCCTGCATTACATACCTATCCCTTTCCATCGCTAAAGTAAACATAACTTAATTGTGATCACTACCACCAGAGTGCTCACCTACCTCCAAATCCAACACCTGGCTGGTTTCATTACCCAGTACCAAATCTAATGTGGCCTCGCCCTTTGTTGGCCTGTCTACATACTGTGTCAGGAA